>NC_057400.1:30129469-30429469 GCF_019320065.1 Cervus canadensis | reverse complement strand
ATAATTAGAAGTAAGAATATCCAGAGGTAGTGCTGTTTTTTAAAAATAAAATATTTCATGACTTTCAGGGCAAAAAATGAACCATGTACACAATATGGTCAGCAAAACTTATTTGATTAATTTTTTAAAAATTCCAGTCATTTTGCATTATGTAAACAAAAAAGAGTAGAAATTAAACTGTATGTATGTGTGTGTGTGTGTGCTCAGTCGTGTCCAACGCTTTGTGACTGCATGGACTATAACCTGCCAGGCTCTTCTGTCTGTGGGATTTTCCAGCCAAGAATACTAGAGTGGGTTGCCTAATATTCCTTCTCCAGGGGATCTTCCTGACTCAGGGATCGAATCTGTGTCTCTTGCATCTCTTGCATTGGCAGGTGAATTCTTTACCACTGTGCCGCCTGGCAAGCCCAGAATTAAACTATCACCACCTTAAATTTCATGCCACTGTTAGATTATAATTTGTAATACTAACACAGTGGGACATTTATTTTTGTTCCATCTGTGCTGAAACAGCTACAGCTTTAGCCTTCAGAGATATATTTATGGTCGTATCAGTCAACAAGCCCAGAGAAGCAGTTCTCAGGGAGTATGATCACCATTGACGGCAGAAATAAAGTGAACATGTTAACATGTGCTGGGTGAGACTATTATTAATGTGTTCACCTACAGAGCCACCCTGAAGCACACTCAACTGAAGCCTGAGAGAGAGTGTCAGGGAGCTGCATCTAAACCCTCCCTCAATCTTAGGAGACAAGGCAATTTTGAGCAAAAAGTGCTTACTCAGTGTCAGTTATAACGCAAACATCAGACTGTGATATAGGCACTCAAAGTTAAAGCTCATAAAGCTCCCTTTAGTAGGAGAAAAATCTAATTCAATGGTTAAATGCCAATCAGGGCAGGATAACTAGGCAGCAGCTGAAAACACAAGATTTAGAAATCAACTGCAACTCCTTTGGGGATGCATTACTGCTGAATGGCTGTCAGAAGCAGAACATAAGTGAGCTGAGTGAGCACCATTAACTTGGGGGAACAAAAGAATGACTCTTATTTAAGTGAACACACAGAGGATCCCACTAAATTGAAGACTCACATGTTAAGTGGGTTTAGAAATTTTTCTTAGCCTAAAAAGTATGTGCAAATGAATTTGGATAATGAAAACAAATTAGGAAATAGTTCAGTTCAGTTCAGTTGCTCAGTCATGTCTGACTCTTTGCAACCCCATGAAATGCAGCACGCTAGGCCTCCCTGTCCATCACCAACTCCCAGAGTTTAGGAAATATAGCAAAACCCAAAATACATTTTCTCCAACATAAACATATGCTATGCATACATAAAAAATCAAATATCTCCTAAGGTAGTCATGAAATTTTGGACTTGTGATTGATCTATTCATCCTGAGAAAATATTTAGGCTTTAGAAAAGGACATTATCTCCTGGGCCAAAAGCACATTGCAAGCCTCATCATTTGACGTTTTCATCTGCCTTCTCCTGCACTGCCACTTCTCTTGGCATTCTGAAAAGGAAGAGGGGCATCACTGGGACTCAAGGGAAAAGACCAGAAGAGACCTGCTCTAAATCACTGACCCAGGAACTCTCCTATTCACACTATGTCTTGTTCCCGGTCATTAACTAAACCATGAAAAGCAACGGCATGCAAGGCAGATGTGACAGAAAAAAGAAGGCATCTGGAAGAGGCCAGTAGTCATGGTTGGTGAGAAAAAGGTGATGTGCCCACAAATGGAGGAAGGAAAACATCTCATGTGTTTCAAGCTTCCCCAGCCTACACTAAGTCTCCTTTTACCAATTGAAAGAAAAGGAGCCACAAATGACAAGTACAATGTGGTTCTACCCAGGGCACAGCTGATTTGTCCAAGCTGACATCTGTCCTAGGCTCGGCCAATCAGCTCTCTTCTTCAGGACTACTGATTCTGGGAACAGAGAGAGCATGAGTCAGTCCCATGTGGTGGCATAATCTATGAGATGTACACATCTCAGGAGCATCTGAGGTCACCTTCTCTGCACCTGGGCTGCAGTAAGAAAGAATGAAGTTTCATCCGTCTCATTAGAACTGATTCAAATGAATTCTTTTTAATGGCTGAGTAATATTCCATGGTGTATATGTACCACAGCTTTACTCAGCCATTAAAAAGAATTCATTTGAACCAGTTCTAATGAGATGGATGAAACTGGAGCCCATTATACAGAGTGAAGTAAGCCAGAAAGATAAAGAACATTACAGCATACTAACACATATATATGGAATTTAGAAAGATGGTAATGATAACCCTATATGCAAAACAGAAAAAGAGACACAGAAGTACAGAACAGACTTTTGAACTCTGTGGGAGAAGGTGAGGGTGGGATGTTTCAAAAGAACAGCATGTATATTATCTATGATGAAACAGATCACCAGCCCAGGTGGGATGCATGAGACAAGTGCTCGGGCCTGGTGCACTGGGAAGACCCAGAGGATTGGGTAGAGAGGGAGGTGGGAGGGGGGATCGGGATGGGGAATACATGTAACTCCATGGCTGATTCATGTCAATGTATGACAAAACCCACTACAATATTGTAAAGTAATTAGCCTCCAACTAATAAAAATAAATGAAAAAAAAATTTTTAAAAGACATAAAAATCTAAAAGCAAAAACAAATAAATGAAAAAAAAAAAAAGAAAGAAAGAAGGAAAACAAGGTGAGAGAAACCAAGAGATAGGAAGAGAATATTGGATACATTCAAATCCTTGCTGGTGAGACCCAGTTATATAGCCTTGGTCTTCCAGCAGTTTTACTGACTGATTCTTCCTTTAATTAATCCTCCATTTATTCATTTAAGGGAGAGGTGACACAGTCCAACACCATAAAAATGCACTCTTAATTAAGCACAGTGTCCCAGAGTGCAGAGGCAAATCCTTATAGAGTCCAAAAAGAATAAGGTAGGGGTAAGAAAAAGATCCATTCTGCTCCACACACAAGATAATCCTTGAAAAATAAATTTTTCTAAATTAATTTGAGTTATTTTATTAGTTAATATTAAATATTTGAGTTAAACTTAGATATTCAGTGCTTGTAAACAAGAATCAAAATATTTGATAAAAATAATAAAAAGATTTAATGCCTGAGTACCTATGAATATAATAGGAGCCTTAGAGGGATGAGTAGATTGAGAAGCAAAGACCACTAAGATTCTAAAGCCATCCGAGTGTGCATAAGTCCTTTGCCTCGCTGATTGTGGGATTCTTTAGGAACTGCTCACCCGTGTATGTATATATGCACATATATATCCATGTAGGTTTGTGCTTATCAAGTTTTAGCACCAGAAGTTAAACCCAACATCTCCGATCCCTGATTCAATGCAATCTCGAGATGATGTGAGTCGACTGTGGAACAATTTTGCAGCTCTGAGAAATTTCCCAAGTTTCTAATTTTCTAAAACTATATGTGAGACTTTGAAAAAGCACATAAAATGCTAAAGCGATATGCATTGTAGGTGAAAGCAAATAAAATGTTGATGTGATAAGATTGATTAGAAGACAAGGTTTCATGCAAGGAATTGGAATTGACACTGGTAAGCAGATTTAATTCCTGTCATATCAGTGAAAACTATGTACCTTCACAAAAGGTGACATCATAAAAAATACATAATGATAGTAACAAGTTTTGATATTTAGAGAGAGAACATTAAGACTCATGCTAGTTTTCGTGGGTCACATCTGGTTAGCCTATTCTACCAGTCTGAAACATTAAAAACATCCTGTATTAACATTCAATATACCTTTGAAAAGATGAAGCCATTTACCAGGAATGAACTTTGTCCCACAGGAAGAAATATAATTAATCTAGGCAACTTTTAATTAAACAAACTCTAGTTCTCTTCAGAACAGAGTTTCAACAGCTACTTCAAAACACACAAATGGCCTACATCTCACTGTCCATGGGTTCTCAAACCTCCCAAACCTGTCAATTCTCAGGGCTCAAGAGCTCCCAAGGCAAACAAATTGTCACTTCCTGAGTAAATGAACAGAAGAAATAATTTTCAGCAGACTCCACCATTATAAAAGCCAACACTGTCCAGAACTTCTTCTCCAGATCCAGCAGATTATTAATACTCCTGAACACCTACTTAATCTTGAAACAGATCGGCATTTTCATACAGTAAAGTGTCAGTTTCTCTCCCAACCCCCCTACACCACAAAGTGGAGGGAAAGGATAAGCACAAGTGAATAAGGGACTCACTTCACAGTTTTCCACCAACACAGATGCATTCCTTAACAAACAAGGGACAAAGAGGCCAGAGGGAGCCAGCTGTGGCCCCATCTAGTCTCTTGTTCCTCCAGGTGCTACCTTGCCTTTTTCTCTTAAAATGTCATAGGGAAGAAGTGACCCAAAAGGCTTGAGCTGTCAGGAGCAATCTCGATAGCCACCCACATCACCACCCGCACCTCTCACCTCCCTTAAGCACCAGTGTCATCTCTCCGTAGAAATGGGGCACAAAGTGGGCAGGGAAGACAGTGGATCAGGAGGAAAGAAGCCCAGAAACTCCTATTTGCATCTTTCGGACACCAGTCCCTACCTAGTTATACCTTCTCATGCCAGACTTCAGCATAGAACCCCTTTTAAAAATAGCAAAACACATTGCTAAATTTGAAGTTGGTTTTCTGAGTGAAGCTTCCGTGTCCTGCATGGAGGGCAGAATAACCGTGCCTGGTTCCTCATTAAGCAATGCTCTTTATCACAAGCCCCACTGCTTTTACCATCATCTGACCAGTGCCAGAAAGTTTTGATTTACAAGCTTTAGAGTCAGGCTTGAAAAGAGCCTTTAAAATGTCTCAAGGAGCAGATTTTATTTTAATGAGCATATTTAGGTTGTTTCGAGTCAAGTTCAAAATTCAAGTCACATATGAACAATTTTTATAGGGGGGAGGAAGAACCTGATGTTCAGATTCATTTACCTCCCATTTTAAGTAATTCATCTTTAAAATTTCCGTGAAAATTCTACAGAGTTGCCCAGAAAACGGCACCAACCATCTGTAAGTAAAAACAAAAGCTCTCTATAGTATATATCACAGGTTCAAAGCACTTTGGCATCGGCAGATTGAACACGTTATTAAAAGAATTTAACTGCAAGAAGAGCTACCATAATTACACGGCAGCTGGTCTAATGTTGACAAAACAACTTTTAAAGGCTTCCAGAAGCCTTAAAGGCTAATCAATTAAAAAGGCATGAATAGTAATGTACATCCTATTCTTAACACCGGGAGCTGCATTTTCTGCCAATACAGTGAGGTTTTCATTTTAGAACAACCATTTCTCGCATCCTACGATTAAACCAAACACGTGAATAAATTCTAAGTTGTGTCTAGGTGAAACTATTATACTCAAAATAAAATAACTCCATAAAACTTGATTATAAACAGTGAACTTAATGAGTATTTCCATACGGGCAAGTTCTTATCAAAATGCCAACAGCTCATGCCAGAATTTGTGCTTACTTTACCAAGAGCAGGCAGAAAATGGCTCAGTTTACTGTCTACACTGGCCAACAGCATTTTGGAGGCAAAAAGAATGAATGAACGAACAAATGAATGGATGTTGGAATGAGTCTGTTGGCAACATCCCAGGTACACTGACTTACTCCTCCTGAGATCCTGTCCAAGTGGTTATATGGAATGGCCTTCTCTGTCAATCCCTCTGCCAATCCAATGGCCTTCTCTCTCAATCCCTTACATTTGGAGAATTAGAAAGGATTTTACATATCACTGTATCCAACCCTCTTTAGGACCCTCAAACTTTTTTTATACAGGGGCAGATAGTAAATAATCTAGGCTTTGTAGGTCACGTGGTCTTGTCACTACTCACCTCCATGGTTACAACATGAATGCAGCCCTGTCCACTTAACTGGCATGGCTGGGTCCTGATAAAAATTTATAAAAGGAGGTAGGGAAAGGATCTGGCTCAAGGTCAGTAATTCGCTGACTCCTGCTCCAGCAGCACGAATCCCCTCTTTGCCAGGTGGTACGGTGATTAAAGAATCCACCTGCCAATGCAGGAGACACAGGTTCAATCCCAGGGTCAGGAGGATCCCTGGAGAAGGCAATGGCAACCCACTCCAGTATTCTTGCCCATAAAATACCATGGACAGAGGAGCCAGGTGGGCCATGCTCCGTGGGGTCTCAAAGAGTCAGACATGACTGAGCACAGATGCATGCATGCATGCATGCTCTATCAGCATGAATTCCCTCTTCCCCATTCAAGATGCAGGAAGTCTCTTTGGGGACCCCTCCACCAGAGGGGACTAATCTGCTCATGTGGCCTCTTCTACTTTCTGAAGTTTTCTCTTCTCTCGGCTTAAATGAATTTCCCCACAGCTGGCAGCCACAGTCACATCTTCATCTTCTGCTCAGCTTTCCACTCCTAAATTATTCTCCCTCACCAGAGGGCTCTGCACAAACAGGCCTTCAAAATCATTTATTTAGTTAGAAAATAACCACCGGTTTTGCCTTCTGGAGCCCCAGAGGGGAAGTATGGTACCTCTTCCACCTGACGGCCCTTTATGTCTTTGAGGACAAGTGCAGCGGACACGCGTTCACTGCCTGACACTCATCTGGGATCTCTCTCACAGCATGTTTTATTGTTAGTTTTCTTCATCCATCTACACAGATTTTTCCTCCTCATTTAGATAGCAATTGAAGCATAGTCCCTGGCACACAGGCTCCATTTGGTTTTATGAGTAAAAGTGACAGAATGACCACAGAAATACCAATCAAAAAATCTTTTTAAAAACCATTCTCCACAAATTCAAAATGGACAGCTCCTCACTGCAGTGGGAAGACTGCTGGTATGCGGAATTTTTCTGAAGTGAGCACTGATTGTTGAGAGGCAAAAGCTCTCCTTCTCCTCTCGTCTACCACCCATCAGGACCCAGGAGTATCATTTTAATGGGGCATGCGTCATAACATCAACATCCAACTGAGAATTCTGAGACTGGGCCTACTGGGGTCCTGGTCACACACTCAATCCTTCTTCTTGGCCAACAGTGGCCCTAACTTAGTCATGTTAATATCCTGTGCTCTGTATCCCTCTCCTTAGTAATCCCCACCACAGAGTAATACACTATTAATTTTAAAATGAAAGTTTTAAAGAGTTGATTATTGAATGTCTGCTATGTGTTTTCATATAAATACCAGTGGTGTGTGTGTGTATTCCTTGATGTGGAATTTTAAAAAAGGAAAAAAAAACAGGTACAAATTGGACTTCCCTGGTGGTTCAGTGGTTAAGACTTCATACTGCCAGTGCAGAGGGCACAGGTTCAATCCCTAGTTAGGGAACTAGGATCCTACATGCTATGTGGCATGGGCAAAAGATTAAAATTAATAAATGAAATAAAAATGTTAAAAATATTTTAGAATAATAGAAGAAAGAAACTTCCACTGTGTAAAAAAAAAGAAATGATACAGATGAACTTATTCACAAAACAGAAATAGAATCACGATGTAGAAGACAAACATGATTACCAAGGGGTGTAGGGGTGGGGGATAAACTGGGGGACTGGGGTTGACATATACACACTGCACTTGTGTTGCGCTTAGTCGCTCAGCCGTGTCCGACTTTCTGTGACCCCATGGACTATAGCCCACCAGGCTCTTCTGCCCATGGGGTCACTACTATATATAAAATAGAAAACTAATAAGGACCTACTGTTATAGCACAGGGAACCCTATTCAATATTCTGTAGTGACCTATATGGGAACAGATTTTAAAAAAGAGTGAATATATGTATAACTGATTCACTTTGCTATGAAGTAGAAACATATTGTAAATCAACTAGACTCCAATAAAAAAATGTTTTAAAGAAATAAGTTTTATACATATATTCTGTAAATCTTATTCACAAAAAAGTACAATATTCATAAAGGAAGAATTATTAAAATGATTTCTTAAACAGAAGAAAATAAAAAATTAATTAAAATTAAAATAAAAAATGAAAAAAAAAAAACCTTAAGAGCACTGCTTATAATTAAGCAACCATCCTCCGGGAAAGAAAGTGGGTCCCCCACAGAACCCCTACTTTCAAATAACTAGTGAGATGATTATCTCACAACATTACCTCTAAATATTACCCCAGGATAATTCTCTATCATAATCAGTTATAAAAGATTTCATGATTTAAATAGGCTATTCTTAATATCATACTTTCTAGTACCAAAGGTCTTTAAGACTATAACAATGATTTATCTCTTCTAGCATCACTCTGCCTTTCTATATTCCTTCTCCCCACTTCCATGAAGGATGGGGAGGAGGTATGTCATGAAGTCCTGGCCTATTCCAGTCACTAGAAGTTACCATGAGGACTGCATCTGGACAAGAAAGATCTGCTTATGGACCTCTCATCAGGGTGGTGGAGAGGCCCCAGCAAGGACAGGGTGGGCACCTGCCCACTCCATGCTCCAAGAAGCCCAAGACCCACCATCAACTTGGCTGTGCTCACCAATTTAGCAGACACTAGCCACATGTGGCCACTTAAATTTAAATAGATTAAAATTAAATAAAATTTAAAATTTAGTTCCTCAGCTGCATCAGCCACATGTCAGTAACTCAGTAGCCACATGTGGTCAATGCTTCTATACTGACCAGTGCAGACACAGAATATTTCTGTCACCACAGGAGAGACTAGAACATTCTACTGGACAGTGTTCAGCCCATTGAGCTGCTCACTGATCACCACTCTCCAGCCAACACCTGTGTGTGTTAGTTGGTCAGTCGTGTCCGACTCTCTGCAACCCCAGGGACTGTAGCTCTCCAGGCTCCTCTGTCCATGGAATTCTTCAGGCAAGAATATTGGAGTGGGTTGCCATTCCCTTCTCCAGGGGATCTTCCTGACCCAGGGATTGAACCTGGGTCTCCTACATTGCCAGAAGATTCTTTACTGTCTGAGCCACCAAACACCTAGGGGAGCTCTGCTCTGTACCTCCCTGAAACCCAGAGAAAAAGTGGGGATACAGAAATGTCACACCTGGTTATGCCAAGCCACTAACACCATGCTGCTTTAAAGGCATTCTTTAAGCAAAATTAACAAAGAAATGTATAACTTTCTCTTACCTCAGGGAGTTCTGCCAAAGTCCTCAGCTTTCCCAACTTCATGAGAAACTTTTACCCAGAATAAAAATGAGACTTGATCCTCATCTAGATTCTAGTAAAAAGTAGGAGAGGCAACAAGAGGCAAAATTTTTCTCACCATTTGCTCTGAAGTTGGCATCCTTTGTATTATTTTATGGTCACTTTTGTTTTAATTATCATTTTGCATCAAGAAAGAAGGCAGAGGTCTTTTTTTTTTCCTTTATAGAACATGACTCCAAAGTTCCAATGAAAGCATTAAAATACTGACAAGCCTTAGATTTATCACCAGGCAAGTAAAGTCATTCAATATCTGCCTCTACGTAACGCAGCATACAATTTTTTTCCCAACTTACTGAAATTGCTATCTAAGATTCAAGAACAAGAGAAAGTTGCTAATAAATTTTAAATTTCCCACACAGTGACTTTGGAGAACATAAAATTATGAGAGGAACTAAATTCATTCCAAGCTGCTTTTTGAAAGACGAGCTGACCTCCCGATAGTCTATAAAGTCTGTGAAACATCTGTTTTGATAACATATGTACTTAAAATTCCCCACATGTCAGTTTCAAGTTACTCAAAATATAAGGCAGCACCAGCTGCAAGGATAAGGGGAAGAAGCTGTTGCTTAAGTGTCAAGAAACACTCAAGATTTTAATGAGACTCAAGACTCTATCGTGTGCATATCGTGGCCCTGGGAAATAGACGGAATACAGACTATAATTCTCACCCCTCCCACTAGTGAGAAAATTCTACCCTGAACTTGGTAAATTTCCCCTTACTACCTTCTCGCTAAGGGGCCAGTGTTTAATTCTCTTATCTTTTAACAAATGCCCTCCCTTCATTATTTCTAACCCTCCAAATATCATCCATTTGCAAAGACCAGTTCCATTTTCACACTTTCCATGAAAGTTGCTTCATCTTTTCTGGCCCACATATTCCTCACTCCTGTCAGTAGGTGTAGCAAAAAAATAAAGGACCTTATAATGGTCACTTAATCATCCTCATTCTGCCCCGACAGACCAATCTGATCTCCTCATTCATAGGGGTTAGCTCCTGTTTCCTGGCTTTTATAGAGAGAGTGAAGCCCCCCAATTACATCTTCAGCCCAGATTTCTCTCCTGAACTCACAGTCATATCCCCAACCACCAACTCACTGTCTCCACGTGGAAGCCTGAGAAGCATCTCAAATGTAAGGTGTCTCTGGGTGATGGGCTCCTCTTGCAAAACTGCTCCTCCTCAGCCTTCCTATCTCAGTACGTGACAACCCTACCCTTTCAGTTCTCTGATCCCAAACCTTGGATCCATCTTTGACTCGGCTTCCTCACTCATGCCCCACACCCTACCTTTCAGTAAATCCTATCTCCTCCATTCTTTTCAAACAGAAAAAGGATGCCCCCTTTCACCACTTCGGCTGCAACCTCCACTCCATGTTGTATCTAAACCAAAGTCATCTGGATTGTTGCAATAGCCTCCCTCAGCCTTGTCCCCTCCTTCCTAATCATACATTTAATCAGGTCATTCCTTGGTGGAAATTCTTCCAATGGCCCAGCTCTCTCAGTCCAAAGAAAGAAAGAAAAGGAGAGAGGGAAGAAGGAAAACATCTAAGACTGTGCCTGATGGAAGGGCTGCCCTCTTATGTCTTTGACCTTATACTACTCTTCCTGGCTTACTCTACTCCCACCATTGGTCTCTTGCTATTTTGAGAGCCAGTGACTTCATGATGCCAAACGTCATTTGCATTTCTGCCTCGAAGGCCCTTCCTGCAGAGGTCCCTAAGGCTCTCTCCCTTACCTAGTCCAGATGCTCAAGTGACACCTTCTGAGTGGGGCCCTATGGCCCCCACACTTAAAGTTACCAACTGCAGCCAGCTCACCTCTGACATACTTTCTCCCTCCCTCCACTTCAGTTTCTCCATATCACTTAGCATCATCTGGCATGCTGCATATTTTCTTATTTATGCCCTTATCTTCTGCCCCAACCCTCTAGAATGTAAGACCTATGCAGACAGGGATTTTTGTGAGAGTTATTTACTGCTTTATCCCCAGAGACTTTTCCTTATTTCACTCACTATTGTGTTTTCACTGTGAACTGTAATTGGCATGAGTTGTTTCTCAAATATTTAAAGAGACAGAGGTAGAAGACATCCCAAGTTCCATGAAGACAGTTGCCCTATCTTACCCTTTCTATTTATATCTTGGGTAGGGCCCAGAAAAGAAGTACTAGTTGCCTGATTATCACCATGTTTGCACTGGCAAGTATAAAATATTTAGCCATTCACATATTTGGACTTGTTAAACTTAAACAGCGTTGATGTAACTATTTTTTAAAGATTTCAACATTATTTAAACTTAAGTTTATAATCTACTCAAGTGTGAACAATTCTCAAAGCCACCAATAAGAGACAATTTCTTAAGTGCTGCCCCCCAAATGACACAAACACCTGCCCAAAAAAAGATGGAAAAGGGAAGCTTAATACTGTCATTTGTTGGGTAAATTACAGCAAATAAAATCAACTTCTATACCAAGCCCCCAACAAGTCATTTGAGTTCTTTGGTCATTAGCTTGATTATTAAAATAAACAAGTGCTTTTAATAAATCAACTCCACTTTGCCAAGTGATGCTATTGGTAATGTCCTAGACAAACTGTTAGGGAATTACAGATATTGGAGGAATGCAACAGAGAAAAGAGGAGCTTTCCCCCAATCCTGTTTCAAAAGAGACAGCTATATACCTTCTCGTTTCTTTGCTTTATTGAAGTATAGTTGATGTACAATATATGTTAGGGTGTACAACATAGTGAATGATTCATAATTTTTAAAGGTTATACTGCATTATGGTTATTATGAAATATTTCCTATATTCCCTGTGTTGAACAATATAACCTTGTAGCCTATTTCAGTTCAGTTCAGTCACTCAGTTGTGTCCGACTCTTTGTGACCCCATGGACTGCAGCACACCAGACTTCCCTGTCCATCACCAACTCCTGGAGTTTACTCAAACTCCTGTCCATTGAGTCCATGATGCCATCCAACCGTCTCGTCCTCCACAGTCCCCTTCTCCTCCTGCCTTCAAACTTTCCAAGCATCAGGGTCTTTTCCAATGTGTCAGCTCTTTGCATCAGGTGGCCAAAGTATTGGAGTTTCAGCTTCAGCATCAGTCCTTCCAATGATATTCAGGACTGATTTCCTTTAGGATGGACTGGTTGGGTCTCCTTGCAGTCCAAGAGACTCTCAAGAGTCTTCTCCAACACCACAGTTCAAAAGCATCAATTCTTCAGTACTCAGCTTTCTTTATGGTCCAACTCTCACATCCATACATGACTACTGGAGAAACCACAGCCTTAACTATGCTTATTTATTTTATACATAAGAGTTTGTACCTCTTCATTCCCTACCCGTCTTGCCCATCCCCCATTCCTTCTCTCCGCTGGTAACCACTAGTATTTTTTCTCTATACCTATGAGTCTGTTTTCTTTTTCAAACAACTAATCTTTAACAAAGGAGACTTACTAGTCAAGAAGTCTAAAAAATGCCTAGTCTTTCTACACATCCACAGCACAGCCTATACAATATCAACAATCAAGTACAGACCCAATGCAAATTCTTTTTCACCCAATGAGATTCTTTTTCACAAAAGATGACTCAAACTTTATGCCAAAAGCTTTATGGAAATCAGCATACCTAAACTGACTGAGCATTCCAAAGGGGAATGCTGTAGCATGCCAAAACAAACCCTACTCAGTGGTTTGAAAGCCCTTGGGTTCAGTCCCGCAGAGAGCATCTCATTCCTATGGGAGAAGACTCAGGTCTCCTCCAGACTTCATTGAGCTGCTGCAGTACAGAACCAGCTACATCTGTTCGGTTTGGTGAAACCTGTATAAAACTTTTTAAGTGGAATTCTTTTATCTGTGTATCTTCTGAAACAGGAAAATGAACATTAAACACTAATTAGCATTATGTTGGCAGGTTATAAAAAATTTACTTTTAATTGTTAAGAAAAACAGTCTGTATAGTAGGTAATGGTTACATTACTGGCATGACAGTGGTGACAGTTACAGGAAGCACTGCTCATTAACTAATCAGTTTTATTTATTCAGCAAACACTGATAGAATAGGGAGACTCTTTCTCATTAGATATCTGCTGAGCATCTAGTTTGTGCCAGTGCTTGCAATGTGCAATGAACTAAAGTGCTGCTCAAATGTTTAAGGGAAGAGAAAAGACAGCCTCTAAATATGAGAAAGCTGAATTAAAAAATCTAGGCACAGTGCCACTTGGAATTCTCAGTGAGACAACTCAAAAAGGTGAGGAAACACGAGTCTTATGAGTCAAGCCAATATCATAATATGTATATTATCACTTGGGAAAAAAAATAGTTAGAAATTCTTTACCAAATTTCAAACCTCAATTTAGAGTTTAAAAATATAATTAAATGCATACAACTAATTCCAATTCTTTTAACAAGAAAAACTAAATAGGAATATTGATGTTTCATCAGAGATAAACCTGAATTCAAATAACAGAACATTTGACAAATATTCTTAAAATTTTTAAATAAGGGTGGAGGATAGACAACCAAACTTTAGAAATAGTGCCACATGTAAATTTAATCGTTAAAAGAGAAATTATTATCCTATTTTGGCTTTTGTATCCTAACATTATCTAATAAATTATTTCTTTAAAAACACAGAAAGAAAACTAAATTCAGAGCCCACTGAAAGTTGTCTGCTGTGGGTTACCTGTAGAGGTTTGGATTAATTCTAATTCCAGAGAATTCACAAAGTGCAATGATGACAAAATGAAAAAAAAAAAAAAAATGTTGTGAATCCTTATTACTTCTTTCTAACCCAGAATTAAGTCCTGTTTCCCCCTACTACCCCCGACTGCTAACAACCTCTGAAAGGGGAGCTACTTCAGCACAAGGATCCAGAACCAGCTATGCTGCACCCTGGACTCCTGCTGCCTCTGCCTCCCCAAATCACCCTACCTTTTACCAGCTCCTCATCCAGCAAAGGAGGCATCTGGCAGGAGCCAAATAGAAAGTCCAAGGCTGGTGCTGGTGAAGAGAGGTGTGCTAGACGTTGCCTGTAATCCTGAAGAGGAGGGGAAGGACAGTGCACATTTTGTATACCTTCAGTATTCATCATTTCATCTTTATGCTATAACTCTGAGATTAATTGCACTGCTTTGCTCAGAAATGCCTCTGCCAGATGAGATCTGGGTCTTTTATAAATTGTTCCTTTGTGAAATACTATCCCCTCTCTATTCTTTCTGTTAATAAACATTTCAATATTTTTGTCAGGGTGTGTGTACTGGGGGAATTTGTTATTTGTGTTCTGACTGCCTGTGACTTTATGTCATCTAAAATATACAAGTTTGGGGAAAGTGCACGGCTTGCAGGTTTGCACTGTCTCAATGTGATCTTAAAGTAGATGCAGGGATTTTTCTAACAGAGTACATTTTTGATCAAAAGGTTTATACAACACAAAAATTCTTCAAGATGAGAGGCAAGGAGTTAGCTAGAAAAGAAACAGAAAGAAAGATATACTACATAGCTGTACATTCACAGAATTTAAAACTGAGAAGAACCTCAGGCAACAGCTAATCCAGTATTTGGTGTTGCACAGAACACTGACTGAAAAGATGCACCTTCTAAATGGGTCCCATTGGCAAACAGGTTTGGGATTCACTGAAGAGTATACCTCCTTTCAGATATGTAGAATGATCATTCACTTACTAAAAAGTTCTGAAGAGTCTTGCAGTTGAAAAGCAGTTAACCCATTGCATCCCAAACATTTCTGACCATTGTACTTCCACACCCCCCAGACATCCCAAGGAACCAGTATCTCTTCCTGCAGACCCTGCTCTAGAAGTGCAGGTACAATCATTTTACAAATGAGAAAAGAGACGTTCAAAGAAGTTAACTGGCTTGGCCAAAACCCAGGAAGGAATTCAGTTCAGTTCAGTCGCTCAGTTGTGGCCGACTCTTTGTGACCCCATGAACTGCAGCATCCCAGGCCTCCCTGTCCATCACCAATTCCCAGAGTTTACCCAAACTCATGTCCATCGAGTCCGTGATGCCATCTGACCATCTCATCCTCTGTAGTCCCCTTCTCTTCCTACCTTCAATCTTTCCCAACATCAGGGTCTTTTCAAATGAGTCAGCTCTTTGCATCAGGTGGCCAAAATATTGGAGTTTCAGCTTCAACATCAGTCCTTCCAATGAACACCCAGGACTGCTTTCCTTTAGGATGGACTGTTTGGATCTCCTTGCTGTCCAACGGACTTTCAAGAGTCTTCTCCAACACCACAGTTCAAAAGCATCCATTTTTCGGCGCTCGGCTTTCTTCACAGTCCAACTCTCACATCCATACATGACCACTGGAAAAACCATAGCCTTGACAGGAAGGAATCAGTGGTTGATAATTCAGCAAATAGCTAGATAAGCGCTTAAATTAAAAGTGGGAAATAAGCGAAGATCCCAACATCTTTTTGTTTCCACCCATACCTCACAACAAAATCATTGCCTCTTCTGTATCTCTTTCTCAATCACCTTGGACTCTGATTCCCTCAACTTTTACTTGCCTATTTGACCAATATGCTGGATCCATTGATTGGCCAACATGTGCTTCCCCTCAGGGAAGCTATTTTTGTTTTTATGGCTGTGCCTTGCCTGGAGAATCCCAGGGACAGGGGAGCCCGGTGGGCTGCCATCTATGGGGTCGCACAGAGTCGGACACGACTGAAGCGACTTAGCAGCAGCAGCAGCAGCAGCAGCTTGCAACAAGTGAGATCTTAATTCCCAGAGCAGAGATCAAACCTGTGCCCCCTGTATTAGAAGCGCAGAGTTTTAACCCCTGAACCACCAGAGAAATCCTCAGGGAAGCCTTTTAACAGTGCTCTTTTAGACTCTAGAGTTGAGACTATGGCTCAGCACCAGAATTGCCCTAATGGAGGATGCGGTAGGAACACAAGATAATCTAAGGCAGACAGAACTCTGTGGCTCTTTTCAATTTTATTTGTTTATTTTAGGGTTTCCCCAGATAAGATTGGAATGAGACAGGACTGGAAAGTTTTCTTCAATTGGTTATAAAGTAGGCGATCCTTTCCTTATTGTAAGTCCTCCAGCTCCTTCTTTTCTGTACTCTTTTTCTGCTTCCCATTTCCCATGTTCAACCTTATTCAGTACACTGTTCCAGGAGAGATGTGAAGCCCTGGAGCAATGTCAAACTGCCCAGAAGCTGTAGGAAATGAGTTTATCCATTTGCCTACAATGTCTTGTAGGTGCTACAGCATTCAACATTTCTTAAATTTGTTTAACCTAGCTGAAAATTACCCCCTTTAACAATGGTCTCTATGACATAGTTTCCAAGCTAAGAAAGTACCATTACAAACAGTACCTCTCTTTAAACTGCTACTCCATTACAGGATACACATTGCCTGTCATTTCAAAGCTGAGCGTCTGAACAGCTTTGATGGGAAAAACATTTTTTGAATCCTGTTGATTTTTACTTGCCTAATTTGGTTCTACCAAAGAATAACACTATTGGCAGCAGGAGAAAATGAACCCTGAGTTGTTTCTCAGAACTGGGTGGAGTTGATGCTAATCCAGCCACATCTCACCTCAATTCAGTAGTACAGTTGTGTCCAATTCTTTGCGACCCCATGGACTGCAGCACACCAAACCTCCCTGTCCATCACCAACTCCTGGAGTTTACTCAAACTCATGTCCATTGAGTCTATGATGCCATCCACCCATCTCATCCTCTGTCAATCCCTTCTCCTCCCGCCTTCAATCTTTCCCAGCATCAGGGTCTTTTCCAATGAGTCAGTTCTTCACATCAGGTGGCCAAAGTATTGGAGTTTCAGCTTCAGCATCAGTCCTTCCAATGAATATTCAGGACTGATTATCTTTAGGATGGACTGGTTGGGTCTCCTTGCAGTCCAAGGGACTCTCAAGAGTCTTCTCCAACACCACAGTTCAAAAGCATCAATTCTTCAGTGCTCAACTTTCTTTATAGTCCAACTCTCACATCCATACGTGACTACTGGAAAAATGATAGCTTTGACTAGACGGACCTAAAACAACATCTTAAGTCAGCTGGCTGTGATTCCAACATATGACAATGGAACAGGAAGAAGAACCCTGGCTATTTGAGATTAAACAGATCTAGCCTTGTCTGGTTCTCTATTTAAAAAGCATCAGCCCTAATTATGTGTTGAAAACTCACTCAAAGAGTTTTCAACAGCCAAGAAGGATTTTGTATATCTTTACCTATATATGGCAAATTTGAGATATTGTCTTCTGTTTTATTCTATTAAGGATAAAGATCAAACACATTGAACATATGCTAGATACATATAGCCAGGTAGCCACCATGTAACCTAGAGAAAAAGAATGCTAATAAGGTAGTAAGAAATGAATAATTAAATGTGGCTGACAAGAAACGATTATTTTCTTCCCTGAACTTTTCTGTTGTTTTCTGTTTAGCAGAAATTAATTCTATACACTTCTAAAAAGCATGGTACAGCTTAGTATGAAAGTGTGAAATAGCCAGCTTTTTATTTTCAGGTGAGCAGATGGCTTATCTAACTTTCCCAAGTCCTAGTCACAGTGATTGATGGCTTAGAGTCTGTTCTGTAAAGACCCTCAATACCTAGAGTGTATTCCTAGGAAACAAAAGCAAGGAAGGGTCTTTGAGGAGAACAGTCACAGTTGGCAGTATTTGTTTGCTCTTGGTAGTCATTCAGGGACTAAAGGTACATGGCAATTGTCATAAGCTGCAAAGCCAAAGGGGCCCTTCCAGGTGGCACTAGTGGTAAAGAACCCACCTGTGAATGCAGGAGACTCAAGGGATGCTGGTTCAATCCCTGGGTTGGGAAGATCCCCTGGAATAGGAAATGGCAACCCCCTCCAGTATTCTTGCCTGGAAAATTCCACGGACAGAGGAGCCTGATAGGCTATGGTCCATGGGCTTGCAAAGAGTCAGGCATGACTGAATACACACAGCACACACAAAACCACAACCTATCTCTTCCATCTAAATCTATCTTCTGCAATTCCCCCTCCTCCTCCTCTCTTCCCCTCAGCCCATCCCTAAACTTCACAGCTTTTGCTCTATGAAAGCATTAAGTCTATTCAACACATTCATTGAAGGCTTACTCTTGTCCAAGACAATGTACTCATGCAAGCATTCAACAGAAATAAGAAATGATGTATATAATAAGCTAGAATGTAAAAATCAGTATGCTATCATGAAATACAGGTATAAG
Organism: Cervus canadensis; assembly: GCF_019320065.1. Lineage (NCBI taxonomy): Eukaryota > Metazoa > Chordata > Mammalia > Artiodactyla > Cervidae > Cervus > Cervus canadensis. Next base: position 30,411,083 of record NC_057400.1, on the reverse strand, counting down.
TAAAAGAGAAAAATGTACATTGATGTAAATCAAGAGAAAAGACTTCTTTGGGAAGACTGCATTTGAACTAGGCCTTGAAGGATTAAAAAGAATTGTCAGTTGGGAAATAATGGATGAAAGAACCCTCCTGACCAAGGACACGTCTGACCAAGAACAAGTTAGAGCTGCTACAAAAGTTTCTGTGGATTCATTCAGTTGGGTGACTGGGAATGTGAATTAAAAGAATTCCATAAAGGAAAATCTTTCTATGAAGTTACACATAAAAGAAAAACCATGTATTTCTAATATCATTCCTTTGATCTTGTATGGAAAGACCCTACATAAAAGCAAAATATTACTTCTATTAAAGTCAGTATTTTTAAGAGTTAATATTTTTAGAACACTTCAAAGTCAACTTTTCTATCTTTAAGACAAAAAAATTCTAAGAAATTAAATGTATTCTACATGGATAATCACGTCAAAGAACAGGAAGGATCTACATAGTAAGAAAAGAACAAATTCCAGGGAGATATGCTAGATGTTTAAAATTTCTTATTACAGATCTCCAAGAACTCTGTCTTGTTAACTTAGTTTCTTCTAAATACCAATATTAAGTCACAGTTTCATTAGATCAGTATTATTGCGTAATTTTAAATGTCAAAAAATATATGTTGGTTCCTACTCACTTGGGAATTTAATTAGTGCAACCCCTTGATTTTATAGTTGAAGCAAATGAAGCCCAGACACTGGGTGCCTAACTTGCTAAAGGTCAGTCAGCTAGTTAATAGTAACCAGTTAAATTGGAGGAAACTATATAATTTGCCTAAGGACACACTTGCCTAAGGTCTGGCAACTGATGGGGCTGGAATTACGTGGGGAGATTCCTGGCTTCTAAGGTTGTTCTACACTGCTCTCCCTGCCAGTGGAAAACTAACAATAATCCCTCATAAGCAGGTAGAGTCCTGTAGATGAAAAGCCATACAAATACTAAGTAGAGTAATAAATGCTATTATTATAAGTGCAAGTAAGTGTATATATTATCTAAATTGCTTTAATGGCATAAAGAAACAAGTATTTCTAGACATCGTGATGGAAACAATGTGTACATTTGCTAATTTATATACTATTTGGTACTTTTTAAGAAGGAGGGAAATAAGAACAATGCAATCTTTATTTATCCTGCTTTTTAGAACATAAAAACATTAAGCACTATATTTTTGAAAATGTTCACCCCAAATACTACTGCCCAAACACATAAACTGTATTGTATTTAATCATTTAGAATGCTTAGAGATACTTGTTTAAATGTCAGGCATAGGACAGTCTTGGCTTTAAGAATTCTTATATCCATGACTTTTAAAAGGTCTATGAAAAGATGAAGATTTCACACCCAATGCTTCTGCAGTGCTTCTGTTTTGCCAACAGTCCATTATGTGGTGATCATTTATGCATACACCTCAATGTTTTTTGGAATCTTTTTTAACCTTAGCCTTCATCCTCTCTTGGTGAAACAGAGAGTAAAGATGAGTGAGTAGGATGTAGGATAGGAGATAGAGGTATTATTAACACATAGTCTTTGAGCTTATTACTTCCTGTCTGAACCCCCTTGCTTTCAAATATCAACAGATGTGTTTTAGTTTTTTATTTTCATGAAAAATAATCCAAGTTCACTGTATTTGTAACTGTGTGCATGAGAATTTGACTTCTGCTATCTGTCTAGCTCTTCCTTTGCAGCAACCTCAAGAGGGTAAAAATGTCAATTAGCCTACTCTTTAATGGTAACTAGTCACCAGTTATATATTATGAGTAGACTGAGAGAAAACTAAAATTATCTAATGAGGACATTATACATTGGGCTTCTTTGAGGACTATGATTCTGGAAACTGGGCACATCCCTTATGGGACCCTGGAAGCTTTGTCAACACAATTGTTACAAGAGATATCAGCTTCCATTAACTTGGTTCATCATATCCTGACAGTGGTAGGTGGTGTAGTCGCTAAGTCATGTCTGACTTTGTGACCCCATGGACTGTAACCTGCCAGGCTCCTTTGTCCACGGTATTTCCCAGGCAAGAATACTGGAGTGGGTTGCCATTTCCTTCTCCCAGGGAAGAGGGTAGTGTGCCTACGTGTGTGCTAAGTCACTTCGGCCATGTCTGACTCTTTGCAACCCCATGGACTGTAGCCCACCAGGCTCCTCTAGTCCATGGAATTCTTCAGACAAGAATACTGGAGTGGGTTGCCATGTCCTTCTCCTCATATCGTGATAATTATGGCAAAAACGGAAAGTCTTTTCATTTCCCAATTCTCACTATCTAAAGAAAGCACAGTGTTCCATCTTCAGTCACACTTTTTCTTAGTACCAAATACCAAAAAAAAAAAAAAAAATTAAACTTGCTGCCTTTCATGTATAGGGAATTCATGGGGAAAAGAGAGGCAATTTTTTCAAAGACATAAAAATGATAATCAGATGAGCCTTTCTTAAGACTATACGAAATCTGAGATTACAACACTATATCTTATTTTCATAATACTTTTTTACTAAGAGCAATACATGTTCATTGAAGAAAATCTGGAAAGTACTTAAGTAAAAGAAGACAATAAAAACACGTAATCTCATACACGCTCGTAGCGTACTGTTAGTGCTGAGTCGTGTCTGATTCTTTGTGGCCCATGGACTGTAGCCTGCCAAGACTCCTCTGTCCATGGAATTCTGCATGAAGAACACTGGAGTGGGCAGTCATTTCCTTCCCAACCCAGGGATCAAACCCGGGTCTCCTGCATTGCAGGGAGATTCTTTACTGCCTGAGTCACCAGGGAAGTCCTATAATCTCATAATACTCAGAGACAGGTAGTATTAATGTACTGATGCATTTCTTTCTATATAGAAAGCTGAACAGATGAGTACAGGGAATTTATACAAACTTACTCAACTACACATTTTTAATAGTATCACACTAATATAAAATTTTATATCCTTCTCTTAACATTGACTTCAACTTGGTGGACATATCTTTTAAAAGAGAGCTGTGAGAATATTATCCAGCTATTTTGACTGCTGACAGGAATGGAATTTAAAACCATCTCCTACAAATGTGCTTGGGATTGCTTTTCCCAAGTATACTTATCTTCAATCTTCCATTTTGACTTTAATCTTCTATTATTTTTCTTCCCATTTAGGTTGTCTTTTAAATTATTCCTGTGGTTCAACTTTATAAGCATAGTTTTCACTTACTTGTAAGAACTACATACCATTTGTAGACATTTATAAAAGTTAAAATAAAACCATCCCCAAACTGTTCCCAGAAGAGCCTACCTGTCCACTCAGAAAAGTGTCTATTTATCTCCAGTTTGTTTCTTGTTTCTTGGTCAACACAAAAATCATGAATAGGGAGAGAACCGTGATTCGAAATCCAGTCAAGCTTTCTGAAAGCTTAAAAACATATATCCTTTCTGCAACACTTTAGCTACAAATATATTCCCTTCTTAAACTCTAACATATGATTTCCACTTTCTCCAAAATAAGTTGTATTACTGTAATCAATGTTCACATTGAACACTGATCTCACAGTTGTCCACAGGGACATGGATCTGGCTTGATGGCTCCAGGGTCCTCCCTGAAACTCCTCCCCTGACAAGAGCCCCTCAAGTCTTCCAGCCAACGCTCTGGAGAGCTGTCACTTACACACTAAGGTTCAACACACTTGGATGATGACCATCTTGGAGATTTAGTATCTAGTGTGTTGATTAGGTCGAGAATATCCTCGGCACTTGCCATTTCTCAATCTATTATTTACAGTGCGTTTACTGCCTGAGAAAGCCTGGGTATAGAAATATTATTCAGCAAAAGCAGAAGCAAAGAACTCATTTACACTGTGTTCTCTTTTTATATCTCTGAGTATATGTTTGGTACAGTGCAAGCCAGGTACTTCTACAATTCTCATTTCACAGTATATAAGAGTCTTTCATTGTTATTTTGGGAATCCATTGGAGGAATTTGTTCGCATTCATTTTTGGCTATCTCATTTTTAGTATGCTTGGGATCTGTCACCCTTCATGGGCTTAATTTAGTAAACTGACCCTTCAAATATTTATGCCTACATTAATGCAAACAAAATTAATTCTACTCATCTTAATAAATATTATGCAACATATTATGCAATATATCCTAAGCAACAGTTTGGCAAGAAAAGATCTGCAAATGATGGATTTTTAATAAATAATCATGTAGGCAGATAGCTGTAAGCTCCTTATTGCTAGCTATGCAAGTAAAAACACGACTTCTCTTTAATCAATGTCTTCTGTTGCATTTGTAAACTAGTTAATGAGGATTTCAGGACTTTTGATAAGTAGGGTTTTTTTTCCCCCCAGAGTGGTTCTGGGTTTATTTAAGTAATGTTTTGTTCTTTTAAATTCAAATGACACTAACAAAACAATCATTTATTAGAGTTTCATTGTAATTGTCTATTGAACATATGAGGAGTTTCTACTTACAGAGTTGCAGACCTACATATTTCTCAAACATCTCTGCCACTGCCACTAGATTTTTCTGAAGTACTACCTTAAGTACCAGATGGCTCAGCAGGAAAGAATCCGCCTGCAATCAAGGAGACATGGATTCAATCCCTGTGTCAGGAAGATGTCCTGGAGGAGGACATGGCAACCCACTCCAGTATTCTTGCCTAGGAAGTCCCATGGACAGAAGAGCCTGGCGGGCTATAGTCCACAGGGTCGAGAAGAGGACACGATTAAAGTGACTTAGCACACAACATAAGTACAGGGCTTCCCAGGGGGTGCGAGTGCTTAAACACACACACACACACACACACACAACCCTGCCTGCCAATGAAGTAGACATAAGAGCCACAAGTTTGATCCTTGGTTCAGGAAGATCCCCTGGAGAAGGGCATGGCAACCCATTCCAGTATTCCTGCCTGGAAGAATCTCATGGACAGAGGACCCTGGCGGGCTATGGCCAATGGGGTCTCAGAGTTGGACACAGCTGAAGCGACTTAGCACGCAAACACCGTGAGGACTTCATTCTTTAGGGTTTTGATTACTTGTATATTTAACAACTCATTAATAAAAATAATATGCCCCTTTGAAAAACATAGTTCCTTAAAACCCATTATTAGCTTTCTCCCTAAATGTTTATCAGCCCACATGTAGTGGGAGCTAAGTGGTACTTTGCACAGTAAAGCTTTTGGAGAATGGTACATAATGGTCCCGTAGCTATGGGTTGAAAAAAAAAAAAAGGTACAGAAATTAGAACCAGGAAATAAGGAAGCCCAGGATGAAAGAAGGAAGAGAGGGAGCAACGGAGGGAAGAACTTGGGGGAAAAACTTGAACTCTGCTATTCACCTTGGAAAAGTACTCAACTTCTGAGAGCTTCAGTTGTTCCACCTGTAAAACAGGGGTGATGAAAATATGACTTCCTCACAGATACTTTAATAGCAGATCTCAGCGTGCCTTGTGAAGTTTACAACATGATGCAAAGTATGGCTTTTTACTTGGCATCATTCGCTATAATCAGCCCATTTATGCATTCTGTGCTATAAACATCCATCTTATAAAGACTGTGGACAGCTTCAAAAGGTAGACCCATGCATTGTAACTACCTTTTCTGGTTTGGAAGCACTTCTGATGTTTTTAACCCAAAAAACTAATTCACAATTTTTAACAGCATTTGTGTGCCACAAGCTCAGAAAGCTTACTGTTTGTTCTCATGACTAGAGTCCTGCAAAATCTCTTTTTTAAACAAGGAAGCCTCTTTTAAGTCCTGTTTCAGTCTGGTGCCTTTGGTCAAGGTGGAAACTAAAATTGAAAACAGATAGATGTTTTACATTTAAATGGGTTTAACATAAATGTTTATTAAGCCATTTCATGGACGATTGCACAAATATCTTTTGCAAACTTGGTACACGTGAGCACATATACAGTAACCATTAGTGTCTTCTAGAGAAATAAGGTGCAGATTCAAAATTTTAAAGAGCTACTTCGAGTTCCTCTCACTGAAAGAAAATGTAATGTCTTTAAGGGAATTGCTCTAATAATATCAAGGCATCTGAAATGGCTGGCCAGAGCAGAACAGAACAGAGAGTGGATGTCACCGTAAGTCAATTTAACAAGAAATAAGCTTCCCCCTGGAGAATCTAAACTCCCTAGTCTCCCACAAAGAAAATTGAATTTTGGAGGTCACACCTTGGGTAGGTTACCAGAGGGAGAAGCTTAACATTCTTTTTGTCATATGTTCTGGTAGGTCAACGCTATTCTACCAAAAAATCCCCTCCTAAACATTGCTCCTTCCTCAATTTTTTCCTCTCCCCCACCTCTCCCCCGTCCAAATTATAACAAGTCTTTGAAATCCCCTCGGAAATGGCAAATCACTGTGACACCTCAGATACCGGGGCCCACTTTGGATACAGCCATGCTCAAACATTGAGTTTGGAACCTCGCGGAGAGGAATAGGATCCTTGCCGAGGGCAGGAGCTGGGGGCGCGAAACTAGTGGGATTGCGGCGGGAGTCAGAGCGAGTCAGATAGATCCACCACAGCTTTAGGCTAAACTGTTTATCCAAATATAATCAATGGAACTGCTCTTACTGGAGAGAAAAGCAGGTCGCCAAGTCAAGCCCAGGCGAAGCTCTGGCTCCGTGGGTGAATGACCCACTCGCAAAACTCCCCGCGAGTGGGTGATCGGAGGGCCTTGGGCGTTCGCGCAACGGCTGGAAGCGCCCCACCTCACCGCCCCTTCGGCAGCTGCTCGGGATGGGCGCAAGCCGGGCCACCGCCCACCCCCATCTCCTTCCCACCCCCGCCCGCCCCCAGCAACATGTTGGGTGCTGCCACTCCGCCGCCTGGGGTTCTCCCTCCGGCTGGAGTTTCTGGTGGACGCACGCTTGGCCCTGGGAAGGTGCTGAATTACTCTTGGGGAAGATTCCTCCAGCGTTAAACTTGGCAGCTCCTGACATTTCCATCCCACCCCAGCGCGCAGGCACTACACACACACGCCCCTCCGGACTTGCCCAGGCTGCGCGCAGTGCGGGCTGCCCACTCGGAGGCAAAACATCGGAGCGGGATGCAGAAGCGAGGATCTCAGCTCCGCCGACCAAGGGGCCGGGGGTGTGGGGGTAAAGGACTGTCTTAGCAGAGGGCAGTTGCAGGGACTCAGCTCACTCCGTGGTTGGTCCAGGCCCCGCAGTAGATCGGGAGGCTGGCAGGAAACCCCTCTCCTTTTGTGCTCTCCCGGGAAGCCAGCCTCTACTCACCCCGGCTGCACGCGGATTCCGGCCGCCAGCGGCAGCCCGCTGCCCCATCCCACGAACACTGCGGCGCCCCCAGAGTGTGCAATGCGGAGCCCCGCCAGCGCGCGGCCGGAGCCGGGGAGTGCGAGGAGGGAGCGAGGGAGCGAGGGAGCGAGGGAGGGAGGGGACTAGGGAGGGAGCGCGGCGGGGAGGGACAGGGCGGCGGGGGGCGCGCGCGCCACTCCCACTCGCGCCCAGCACTAGCCGCCGCCCGCCGCCGCAGCCGGCCAGCCCGGCCTCGCGGGCCGGGGGACCAATCAACGCGCGGGTGGCGGGGGTGGGTAACCGAGCCCTCCGCGGGGCGAGCTCGTTGCTCCGCAGCGCGCGACCCAACTCCGGGAGAGTCCGCCTGAGCGCCCAGTGTGCAAACTCCCGCCGGCCGGAGCGGGCTCCCCGGCGCAGGTGGGGTTTCCCGGCTCAGCGCTCAGGCCTGCTGGGCGAGTCTGCCGAGTTCCGCTGACGGAACCGGGAGGATGTGAGACCTGCTCTTGAAACGCGTTCGCGGTGAGCGTTCGAAACCAGCAATGTTTGTTCAGGTTGCACCGACCCCTTCCTGTAAGGAACCCTTGCGCCGCTCGCTTCACCCTGGCCGGGAGCTGAATGAGGGAAAGCCCGGCCGTGTAAAAATGGCCCCAGCCAAAGCCTCCTCCCCGCCACCCCCAGGGTCTTGCGAAACCCGACGCACCTAAGAACCCGAGCTGAAAAACTTAGTCGAGCTCCTAACCCAGGGCAAACCTAGACCACTTGACGTTTGCAACGGAAGAGCAACCCCTCGGGGCGGGCGACGGAGGGGCGGAGAGCCGGGGTGCTGATGGCCGATCCTCGTGAGGAAGCAAGAGTCGCGTTCTGGGCTGTGGTGGGGAAAGCTCCCCCTCCTCGGCCAAACATTTCCCTCAGGTACAGCCCCCCTCCCCTCCCACTCGCTGGTGGTATTGATTTTTTTCTTCCCTGGTGTAAATCATGTTTGACTCTAGGGGACTTTTCAAGCCGGAGCCTCAGAGTGGAAGCTGAGCACGGCCCCACTTCCCCCTCCTCCCCTCTGAGCTCCGCCGAGGGCTGAGGGGGGCTAGGGGTTATTCTTTGGGCGGAGAGGATCGGGTGGTGTCCAGGGAGGGTCTGAAGGAAGGACTCCAGCTGCGACCCGGCAGCTCGCCCCCCGCTGCCCCACCTCCGCCAGGTACCTGACCTGCGGGCTGCCTTTGCTAGGACGGCCGCCCCGGTGGCTACATTTGTTTGTCCATCTTTCAACCGACCCCCCCCCCCCCACCTCGGCACCCCACCACCCCACCCCCGCTTCCTTGGCCTTTCTCTTCTTTGAGCTTCTTTTCAGGCAGACCTCCTCTGAACCTTCCTGCCTCTGCTCCTCCTCGTAATCTACCCCTGCTCAATGTAAAAATATCCTTCCTTTTTCATTTTTTTTTAACTTCCCTCCCATTTTCCCTATTTGGAAGGGTCTCAGATAATTTTTTTTTTTTTTTTGATTCACAGCTTCTGGACCTCAGAAAGTTTTTCTCTTACTTATAGTTGATGTGCACAAGTTCACACAAGCTCTAGATTCAAGTGGGCAAAAATAATTACCACTCCTTTAGAACATTTGGACACGGGAGGTGATCACTGCGGTGTGCTGCCTTCCTGCAGGGCTCGGCACATGGAATGAATTGAACATGAATTAATCAAACGGAACCTGGAAATGTCCCTCAGTAACCAGGCAGGTTACCTGTGGGAATCTGGTACTAATGAGAACGCGTCCTGGGTCTTCATCGCGGCCTTATTTAGTTTCCAGGGAAGAAATTGTGTCTTGGGAAGTTCCCATCCATGTACCTAATTCATTTCATTTTTCTCTTTTTTTTTTAACTGACTCAGCTTGCAGTATAGTCAAAACTTAACGTTTGGGTTCAAAATTAAGTTCAATATATTAATGCTGTTTATGAGACTTAAGTTCTTTGTGGGGATAGCATCCTTAGGATCTATTTTAGAACAATAGGCACTCAAAATATTGGAAGTGGTTTATCTCTGTGGACTGCAACAACAGATGAATTTTTTTCTTCTTTATACTTTCCTGAATTTTCGAAAAAAAATATGTAATACTTATTAATCAGGAAAAAATATAATTTGTTAATTCCCTACATACAATACTCACCAGGCATCAGAAGAACTGAAATATTAAATTCTCCTTCTACTTCACCCTTCACATCTTTTCAATCACCAAGTCCCATAAATTTGGTCTCCTGGAATAGCATTCAAGTCTGTCTCTCCACAGCATCTCAACTGCCACTGCCGCACCTATCATCTCTTATCCGGGCTTCAGCCATAGTCTTAACCGCTCTACTGATCATGTCACTTAAAAGCTTAACATCCATCACCCTCCCCAACTCCATTGCTATGAAGTTCAAACCTACCTTGGTTGACAAGGCCTTTCATTCCTGTCCCAATCCCTGCCTTCCATTTTGGCTTCATGCTGCCCCACACTTCCCTACATAGGATGATGATTCTACCCTACTGCGACTTTTTTGTCCTTCCCACAGACGTTATGTGACTTCGAGTCCCCATGGCTAAGACTGTATAGTGCTGCAATGCCCTTCTCTTCCTCTCCAGCCCCAACCCCACGGCACCAGTAAGTTCCTACCTCTGCTTCAAGACTCACTTCAAATGTCACCTTTTTAAATGAGATCCCAGAGCAGATTTAGTAACCCTTCCTCTCTATGCTTCAATAGCAAACGCTTTTTTTTATTCAACGATTGATTATCCAGCTCCTATTATGTTCTAGTCACTATGAAGAAAACATATATTGTATTTATACTGCTGGAAGAGACTATGAGAGAGACAAACATTAAGACCTGTCTCACAAATAAATAATTGCAAACTGAGATAAGTGTGATGAAACTGCTACCTATGCAAAAAGAAGCATGGTTTACTTTGAACAAATGCCAAGTATAGTTCTTACCACATTGTGCTCTAACCTGTTGATTTGTTTGTCCAGAGCTCTATCTCCCATCATACTCATCTATGTACTGACATCCAGAACACAGTGCCTGGCTCACTCTAGGTGCTCAGTAAACATTCTTAAAGAAATGAATGGATAAATAAGTGAATGGGTATTCAAAGCCCCCACGAAGCATTTCATTTCATTTATTTACATACTACAATTGTGCAGAATCTAAAAGTCTTTACTTCTGTGTTTTAAAAGTTAAAATTATTAGATCCTCGTCTCATCTTTTATAACTGTAATCTAGTTCTCCCAACAAAAATTATCTAATTTCTTCTTGTTTGATGTCATATTTTGGAGACATAGCTAATATACTATTTGTAGATAATCTGTTGTTGTTAGGAGGAATTTATTCTTTTGTTCTTTTTATAAATTTGGCTTTTAACATATAAATGTTCAATTTTAAAATCCAAACCACAATCTATAAAAGAATAAATAAATTGGGCTTTATCAAAATTAAAAACATTTGCTCTGCAAACAAAACTGTTGACAGAATGAAAAGATATAGACTGGGAGAAAACATTTGCAAATCATATATCTGACATAGGACTTGTAGCAGACAATACTAATCTATCTCAGTTCCACTAATTATTACTGAAATGCTAATTAAAACCACAATGAGATACTATCATGCACTTAATATAATGGTTGGAAAAATGTGATGATGTCAAATTCTGATGAGGATGCAGAGCAACCAGAATTCTTGTATATTGCTGACGGGAATGCATAGTGGGACTGCAACTCTCAGTTTCACAGATATTGTAAAATTCAATATACACTTCTCCATATGGCCCAATTCTCCACTAGATATTTACCAAAGTGAAATGATAGCCTATATTCATGGAAAATCCTCTAAGTAAATATTTATATCAATTTAATCACTGAAATCTTGAAACAACTCCAAAGTCCCTCAACTGGGAAAAAGCTAAATAAAATGTAGTACATCCATAGAATGGAATACTATTTAATAATGAAAACAGACAGGCTGTTGATACAAACAATGTTCTATATCCCAATGCACTATGTAAGTGAAAGAAAAAGACTCAAAAGCTTAATGTATATACTAGTTAGGAATGGCAGAGCAGCAAGATAAAAAACTTGAGGTTTGTAAGATGATGGGCCCAAAATAACTTGAGGTCTGGATGATCTATATTTAGATGAGACAGTTGTTTAAACCATTGTTAATTTAAGTTTCCTGTCACACAGAGTTAAACCTCACTTTACCTAATATAATGTTGTTGTTCAGTCACTAAGTCATATCTGATTCTTTTCAACCCCATGGACTGCAGCACACTGGGCTTCCCTGTCTTTCACCATCTCCCGGAGTTTGCTCAAAACCCAGTATAGTGAGTGCATGAATTAATCATTAATGAAAATTCCACTGAACACTTAGTGAAAGAAGAAACTGTGACTGTCTTATTTACCAAAATATCACCAATGTCTCACACAATGCCGGTACAGAGTAGGCTCTCAATAAATACTAGTTAAGTGAATGAACAGATAAGAATGAAGATAAAGTTGAAATTTTACAGGACTGTAACAAAATTTTCCATTCAGATGAGTGTTTTCTTCTTCAAAGTAGCTACTTTGTCACATTACATTTTTCATTCCAGTGATACAGCTCCTATTTCAAAATATATTCCCTTCCTCCTTCTACTTATTAAAATATTGCCCTTTCTTTAAGTAACAATGTTTCCCTTAAATGAATTATTCACTTTCTTTCTCTCAATGAGCAAACAATAAATTTACCATGTCTTAACATTCTACTCATTTTTCACTATTCCAAATAATGTCTGGTTTATCTTTTTTTCCTCTGTAACAAATATCAGACGTTTATATAACAGGCACACAGTAGAAATGAAAATCCAGATTTTATGCAAAGCTTGAGAGATTTGGGCTCAAAAAACCATCCTATTTCCAGATGTATCACTAAAAGTAATTTTCACTTATTGGACACTGATGGTTGACATTAAGCTCTTGAAATATCATTAAAATATTTCTACTCTAACCAGTTTGCACAGTCAAGTGACTTTTAAAAATCATTTACAGCTAAGCAATTATGGAATTTATTAAAAGAACTCAATTTTCTCTACCAGTTTTTCTACCAGGAAATGGTAATCTTGGCTGCCAGGAAAGACCCCTCAGTTGCTTTAACACATCAATCAGTTTTATACCTGTTTCTGTCAGGGAGCATTTTTTCATAAACACGGAAACCACATAGAATTGACATGGTAATCCTTCCCATAAATAAGAATTACCTAATTACCACCTGACAATGAAAATATTAGAGATTAAGGAGAAGAAGTCGTGAGAGATGGGCAGATAGATGTAAGCTGAATGGGATATTGTAAAGAATAAATCCAAAAAGGTCTAAAAGTTTCATCATCTTTATTTTCCCCAGTGTCTGTGACTGTACCTGAGATAATTCAGGACTGGTTGAATTTTTGCTTGTGATCTTACTTCTGTGCTCAGGGCCAAGAAAAAATGAGATAAAACTTCAAGAGGTTATGTTTTCATCTTTCCTCATCACATAATGTTGCTTATAATTCCACAATCAGGGCAAATTTGCTTAGCCAGATTGCAAAGAGGATTTATCTTGAATTTGGTGTTAACCTGAGTGGTGGTAATGGTTGCCTGGAACGCTGTGCCAGCAAGGATCACAAGGCCAATCTGATGGATCGATTAGCAAACGTTTGGTGAAGGAGAGCAATTATAATTTCAATTTTGGACACATGCAGATTGGTTGTAGAATATCCAGATAACGTTACCCAGGAGGTTGTTGGATATGCAGGCTCAAAGCTCAACAGAGATACACATTTCTGAGACTTAAGTATTAAGTTTAAACTCTCTCCTTTCTCCACTTGTGCACATGGCAGATGTGTGCTTGTTCCTTCTGAGACCTCACTTGGCTTCAGCACCCTCTGAGCTCACTGTTCCTCCTAACCACCACCAACAGATAGTTGTTGGAACAAAAGATGAAAAACAAACAAAAAAAAAGATGAAAAACAATTATATCCCATAGTGTCGGATTAATCCAGGTTTAGCACCTTGTGGGTTAGGACAAAAGGACAGTAGCTAAGCAAGTTGTTTATGCTAGTGAGGGTATTAGTCAAGTGACCAACCTTGTTGTCTAAGTTGGAAGAAAAGAAAAAACACAAGGATGAACTTAAAAATGAAAATTTTTTCCCTCATAAATTTTTCAATGAATTTTTTTCCCTCCAGCCCCAAGAATTGGAATCAACGTAATTCTCTGTCCTTGAATTAACCGTGTCTTAGACCAAGCATACTTTCCCCTCCCTATGTTAAGTATTACTGGAACCAAACAAAAATAGCTTAGCTCTTTGTTCCAGGGAATATTTCCTTCTGGAAAGCTCAGTTGTGTCCAACTCATTGTGACCCCCTGGACTATACAGTCCATGGAGTTCTCCAGGCCAGGATGCTGGAGTGGGTAGCTGTTCCCTTCTCCAGGGGATCTTCCCAAACCACGGGTCGAATCCGGGTCTCCTGCATTGCAGACAGATTCTTTACCAGCAGAGCCACCAGGCAAGCCCAAGGATACTGGAGTTGGTAGCCTATCCCTTCTCCAGCGGTTCTTCCCGACCCAGGAATGGAACCAGGGTCTCCTGCATAGCAAGTGGATTCTTTACCAGCTGAGCTACCAGAGAAGCCATACTGTGCACCATGTGGGGTCATAGTTTCCTGACTAGGGATTGAACCTGTGCCCCCTGCATTGGAAGCAGGGAGGCTCAAGCACTGGACCACCAGGGAAGTCCTCTGGAAAGTAAACTGTGAGCCTGTTAAACTGTTCACATTTTAAGGCTAACTTCTCATCATGTCAGTACTTCCAGACTCTCTCCTACCTGTGCCTACCAAAAATGTTATGTCATAGTCTCTGCCCATTCCAACCAGCCCCTGCTTTTCAAGACTTGCCTACAAATCCCAGCTCAGTCTCTAAAAGCATCCTAAATACCTATGGAAATAAGTGAAAGGAACTCAAATGAGAACAGGGGCTGTTTATTCAGAGTTTACTAGAGCAAGAGATTTCAGCCACCGTCATTTGCATTTGGCAGCGACTGAACACAAGCAGAAGAGTCGTAAAACTTTATAATTAAAAAAAAAAGAAGACAACTTCTGGTATGCGTTGCTGTCATGGAGTGGCTGGAGTACTCGGGAGACCAGAAGCAAGGAATCCTGTCTGATTGGTTTGAGGATCATATTTGGCTTTCTCTGGTTAATCCTGGGTTTGGGAGAGAGGGCAGTAGGGGAGCTGTCAGTCATTTACCAGGCTTGACCATTTTAGGCTAATTGCTGAAAAGGTTGTGGTTTGGCTTCCTGACCTGTTAGTTGCAGAGGCTGTAGGTCAGAGTTCTATTGTTATATATGATCTGGTCATTGTGCATTTGTACATTCAATCTCCCATGTCCTTTCCTAATTTTCTGATTTTGAGTCTGCACTAAGACTTTGCGGCAGATGTTCTCCACATTGCAGTAGAGTTAATAAATGGACCTTTGCTTCATCTGCAAGTGTTTCTGGTGGTCTTTTGAAGAGTCACCAGTGAACAGTCCATATCTATGCTTCATGTTATATAGCTATCTTCTTCCCCCTTTTCCCAATGAGAGTTTACGTCCAACAAGAAAAGAGAATTCTCCCAAAAGATTTCATAGTTCTCTGGAAACATGTCTCTTCTTGGTGCACTCTGTGCAGGGTCTGGCTCTCCAACCTTGGGAGACCCTTGAATGTCACAGGCTCTTGGGATCCCAGCAGCCATTCCTTTCTCTTTGCGGGGAAGGCACAGGGCACAGTCTTGCAAATCTAACACAAAAGTGCCCCTTTGCCAACATTCTCCCTGACTGGTAGATTGGACAAATGTAGAGGTGTCCTAGGACAGACACTGTGAAAGTACATAGAATAATTAAATTAGGAAGTGTTACAGTTCCCTGGAATCCTGTGTTAAAAGAATAGCAATACATTTTGCAGACAGAGCAAACTCATTCTTTTGCCAAACATCCGTTCAACAAAAGGTACATACCAGAAGCTGAAAAGACAGTGATGAGCAAAACAAAAACATAGCTGATGCCATGTCTCACTGAGCTTTCAGTCTACTGAGGGACAAAATCATTGATCAAGTTATCTAACATATAAATGTGAAATATAAGAGTATTAACAGAGAAAACTGGGAAGTCTCGGTATGCTTGAGGGATCAAACACCAGTCTTCTTCATATAATGCATCCATGCAGAAGGTATCCATAACAAGACATTAAAAAACTCATCAAAAAATCATTAGTAGATCTTTGCTTCCAGCTAAGACGGAACAGCAGGGACTGAATTTACCCTCCCAGTGGGAACAACCAAAAATCGGACAATATCTCCTCTTGTTAACCCTGTGTAGGTTTTCCAGGACTTCCATAATAAAGTACCACAGATTGAGTGTCTTAAAATAACAAATGTATTCTCTCACAGTTCTGGAGGGTAGAAGTCCAAGATCAAGGTGTCCTTCTGGCTTCTGGTGCCTCAAGCAATCCTTTCCATTCCTTGACTTGTAGATGTATCACTCTCATCTCTGCCTCCATCATCTCAAGGCATTCTTCCTGTGTGTCTTCTGAATACTTTTTCCTTCTTAGAGGACAGGAGCCCAGTCACTGGATTAAGGTCCACCCTAATTCAGTATGGCCTTATTGTAACTGGTTACAAAGACCCTGTTTCCAAATGAAGTTACATTCTGGGACTTCAGGGATCAAGATTTCAACCGGGGCACAATTCAACCTGTAACACTCTCCATTCTAGGAGATCAGGCGTGGGTGTCACTGAACTCTTCCAAGCCCCTGGTTTTTTCCAAGTCAAGAAGCACTTGCTCCCTGCATTTCAGGTCTATCCCTTTTTTAATCTAAACCTTCTGGCAAACATTTTCTGCAGTACTCTTTTTTCTATGACTACTCTCACACAGAGTAATATATTTCACCTTTAACTACTTAACTGAAAAACAACATTTCCTGGTGTCCCACCCTTAACCCATATGTGTCTTTAAAATATGCCACTCAGTTTTAAGTCTGTTTTACAGGGGTTTAGGAATGTACCAACTTTCTACTTTGTCTTGAAAAGGCCAAGCTAAAACTTGAAAGAAAACCTGGAGCTTAAGGATAACCTTCCAATTACTTAGCAAATTACATTTTTGTTAAGTATCTCTCTTTTTCTTATGCAGATACGTGAGCACACATGTCTTATCATGGATTTATAGTCTGCTGCTCTAAGCCAAGTATTGGCCATGTGCGAAGGAGTGTGTAGTGGCAGCAGTGACCTCACACAGATTTCGCAGCCCTTTCTCTATTTTATAGTTAAAATGCTAGGACCATCAGTTGGGTAGAGTTCTGAGTCAACAGCCTTTCGAACATAAGCCACATGTCTCCTGTTGTTTTGTGAGTGAGCCCTGTGTCTGTTGGGAAGTACTGGGTGGCTCAAGTACTTGACTCTATTTCTTTTGCAGATGTCACACCTTGTCACTAGCCACCCCCGCCTCTATAAGAACACCCTGCAGGCATTTGTTCTCTTTGAGTAAATGCCACTCTCCAAAGAGCCTTTCTACAGGATAAAACATGTTTCACACAAAGTCCATTCCTAATTCAATGAAGGAGCATAAAGAGCATTCTTCTCAGAGGTAAATGAATGAGCTAAAGTGTAGAGAATACATAGTTTTGCATTTTTCCCCCACTGGCTGCATCTTATCAAAGTAATGCCTCTTGCTGAATCGTTAACAGCTGATGGTGTACATTACAGAGTGGAAAGGAAAAAAATGGAGAACTAATAAGTGTTTTGGTCGACAGATGCCGGAGCCTTTCAATACAACAGAGTGAAAGAGGCTGGAAAGACATGTGATTTTCTGTATTTCTTCACTCTTTGCCTGGGGCAGGGCAGCCCCTGCCTTTGAACAAGGTCAGGTACATTGTGCAGGCCCACAGTTTGAAGAGCATTGAAAGATTCCTGGAGGGGGCGTATCCCCAGTAACAAATGGCTCTGTTGCAGAGGAGAAGGGACCCCACGCAGGCTGCCCTTTTATCTCCCCAAAGTAGAGGCCCTGCAGGTTCTTAACTAGCTGGGTTGAGTTAACACCTGCTCAGAGAAAGAATGTACCCACCTTCTGGTTACAGGTAGCTAACTTCTTGATGGGCAGGGCCAGAGGCCCTTTTCTTTGTCCGTCTCACTGGGAATTTTTCTCTGTCACACTGGGAAACGGATAGTAGACAACTATGCACTGTTTCCAAGTTGAAAGTTTAGGAGGCACTAACTCTCAAAGCACAGAGCAAGAAAAGAAAAAAACTTGAAAATATCGAATGTGTACACATTTGTATATGGAATATAGCTGTCCACTTTTGTATTTCACCATGTTTGGATACGTAAGTGTTTTTGTTAGTATCATGATGCACTGGACAGAGGAAGTAAGGAAATTTGAGATGGGTGGGGTAAATCAGTCTAGGTAATTGGTATTTATTGAGGTTTCCTGTGTGTGGCTATCAGAAAGTGTGCCATTTGGGGAATACTTTAATGATAAATCATGGTCTCTGCTGTTAAACAGTTAGCAGATTATCTTGGAGAACAGGATATGCACACACGTAACATTTCTAACAAATCAATAAGTACCCACTTGTATAACATAGTACAGGCGTTAATAGAAGATTTAAATGCTCGGGCTGTGTCAAGTGGAGGAGTAAATAAGAGTCAATCTTGATACAGGATGTGGATCTTACTCCAGAGACTTGGGGAAAATGTCATTTCTTTACCATTTTCAAATGAATTAATTCAGACTTTTATAATGATCAAGAGGCAGTGAGTTCACCTTTCTACTCAAAACACATAGCAATGACAGGTGAAATATTTAAAAGGCAGGAAGAAAGAGACAGAAAAAGAGAGAAGGAAAGAAGGATGAAAGAAGGAAGGAAGGAGGGAAGAGAGAGAGAAAGGGGGAAACCAGGAAGACTCAACCAGGTCCTAATACAGGATAAGATCTTGTGGACCAGACACAAAGGGAAAACACAAACTGTGGGTTGTCTAGGCTTTGGAAGTAGGCACCCGTGACTGGGAACCTGGTCCCTGGAGGACAAGGAGTTCTAAGTGTGAATGAGACTTGGAGCAGAGCCAGGCTTCCTGTTTGATGCCAGAGGCAGACAGGGCTTTCCCTCTACTGGGACTGTGGCTTCAGATGAAGCTGTAAGCCTGGGGAGACGAAGGGCAAAGACCATGTGTTACTCTCAGAAACTGAGCCAACTACCCATTCTGTAAATGGATCAGCCACATCCATCCCTCAGTGCCTCTGGGGGCAGTACCTCCTATAGTAAAGTAAAGTGAAGTCGCTCAGTCGTGTCCGACTCTTTGCAACCCCATGGACTGTAGCCTACCAGACTTCTCTGTCCATGGGATTTTCCAGGCAAGAATACTGGAGTGGGTTGCCATTTCCTCCTCCAGGAGATCTTCCTGACTCAGGGATTGAACCCAGGTCTCCCGCATTGTAGGCAGACGCTTTACAGTCTGAGCCACCAAGGAAGACATCCTATGCTCAAATGCAAAATTTGGTTCTGGTTTGGGAATAGGACCAGGCTAGGTGAAATCAACTTCTAAACTGTTGGGAAGGGAGAAATTTGGAGGGGATACTCAAAATCAGCCTGCACATCCAAAGTCCAAAGCACGGGAAGAAAAACTAATTTCTCGAAGGACAGCCAAGAGGACTTGGAAGAATAGTTCACACCAAGTGAAACTCATACTAGAATCGTCTGAAAAGATGTCAGCATAAATTTGCTGAGATTGTTCAAAGAGATATAGAAAGGCATTTATGATTAAAGAAATAAATTACAGAAATAAATAGGCACAAATGAAATGAAAATGAAACAAATTATACCCTAAGCCAGAAGAGCTGAGGAGCCAACCTTGGTCATAATCAGCCTTCTGCACCTACCGAGTACTGAGGTATCTGAAGCTTCTGCAACGTTAACGATGAGTGGAAGAGCTCTACTGTGAGTCCATCCCGGTCATTGCTAATATTCTCGTTGTGCAGGCCCTTAGTTCCCCATGATGACTCAGCTACTTGAGTTACGTGCAGGGATCTCCCTGAAGCTGAGAGCCTCCTGTCGAGGGCTGCTGACATCCCCTCAGAAGCCAAGGCATTGAACAGAATGCCACCAAGAGGAAGGACACAGGTCCTACCACTCCAGATATTCCTGTCACTTCTTTGTTTAAAGAGCACAGGTTTTCATGCCTTACCTAGAAATTTTGATTCCCCAGATCTGGATAAAGAATCCGCCTGCCAATGCAGGAGACACAGACTCAATATCTGGGTGGGGAAGACTCCCCTTGAGAAGAAAATGGCAACCCACTCCAGTATTCTTACCTGAGAAATTCCATTGACAGAGGAGCCTGGCAATCTACAGTCCCTGAGGTTGCAAAGAGTTGGACACAACTTAGCAACTAAACAACAAAATCTGGGTCAGGGCTTGGAAATTAATGTTTCTAACAGGCTTGCTTATGATTCCTATGTGGCAAGCCCTGAGTTTGGTGAACACCGATATTGCTTACAGCTCTCATCTGTCAAGCAATTAAACCAGGCAAGACCAGAGAGAACAGTGCTGGCCCAGGTCACACAGCGAGATCGTGCTGGGAAAAATGCCCAGTCCTTTGTTCTGCGTATTTTGGGTTTAATTCGCTCTTCCTTTTCTAGTATCTTAGATAGATGTTGAAGTCATTGGTTTGAGATCCTTCTTCTGTACTAATAAAGGGGGGTAAGTTCTATAGATTTTCTAAGTATTGCTTTAGTGGAATTGTACAAATTCTAATATGTTATGTTGATTTTCATTCAGTTCAAAATACTTTGTAATTTCCCTTTTGAATTTTTCTCTGATCCATGGATAATGAAGAAGCATGTTTCTTCTTTTCCAAATACTCTGGATATCCAGACAGCACCAGGATTATCTGATATCAGTACTTGGTTTTGGTTTCTATCTTAATTCCTTTGTGGTCAGAAAATACACTGTATATGACCTGAATCCTTCTTCATTTATTGAGATTTGTGTTACACCCAGAATATGATCTCTGTTGGAAAATATTCTGTGTGCCCTTGGAGAAAGTGTGCTCTGCTGTAGATGGGTGAAATGTTCTGTGAACATCAGTCAGGTCAAATGGGTTGGGACTGGTGTTCAACTTTCTGGTTGATCTTCAGTCTACTTGATCTAACAGTTATTGAGAGAAAGGTAGTGAAATCTGCAACCATAATTGTGGATTTGTTCATTTCTCCCTGTAGTTTATATCAGTTTAGACTCCATGTATTTTGAAGCTTTATTATTAGGTGTAAAAATATTTAGAGTTGATATATTCTCTTGTTGAACTGACTCTTATCATTATGAAATGGAATGTTTTAAAGTCCCTAGTAATATAGTTTATCTAATATTAATATAGCCAGCCCTGCTTTATTTTAATTATATGAATATGGCATATCATTTTCTACCCTTTTACTTTTAATCTGTTTGTGTCTTTATGTTTAAAGTGGTTTTCTTACAGATAGCATGTAGTTGGGTCTTGTTTGCTTTATCCAGTGCAATCATCCCTACCTTTAATTGGAATGTTTATTTTTATTTAAGTTGATTATTGATATGGTTAGGTTTAAAATGTATAGACTTGCTATTTGCTTATTATTTGCCCCCTTTTCCTCTTTTTTTCTTTTCTGCCTTCTCTCAGATTAATTTTTATGATTCCATTTTATCTTCTCTTCATTTATTTAGATATATTCCTTTGTTTTATTTTTTGAAGGTTTCTTTGGGTTCATAATATATATCTTTCACTTATCAAAATCTACCTTGAATTGGTATAATGCCGTATTATGTATAAGAACCTTAAGAAAAGCAGTTTTTCACCCCTCCCAGGCTTTGTGCTGTTGTTATCATATGTTGTACTTCTGCTTGTATTAAGAATGCCATATTATGTTAGTTTTGTTTAGTCAATTATTCATTTAAAATAAATAAATAGTAAGAAAAAGCATTATATACTTACCCACATGGCTACCATTTTTGGTGCTCTTCATTCCTTTATGTAGATCCATATTTCTACCTAATATCATTTTCCTTCTGTCTAAAAGACTTCCTGTGATATTTTCTGTGATTCTACTGGTGATGAATCTTCCCACTTTGTATGTCTCAAACAAAAAGCTTTTATTTTGTGAAAGATATTTTTGTCTGGTATAGAATTCTAGGTAGATGATTTTTCTTTTAACGCTTCAAGGATATTCCTCCTCTGTCTTCTCACTTGAATTTTTCCTTTAACAATTTTTTTTCATTTATTTTTATTAGTTGGAGGCTAATTACTTTACAATATTGTAGTGGTTTTTGTCATACATTGACATGATTCCTTTGACAAATTTGATCTCATCTTATCCTTGATCCTCTGTCTGTAATGTGTCTTTATTCCCTGGATGTTTCTAACATTGTATCTTTATCACTGGTTTTGATCATTTTAATTATTATGTGCCTTCAAGTGGTTCTATTTCTTTTCTTATCATTTTGATTCCTTGAGCTCCTTCCATCTGCAGCTTTATAGTCTACCCAAAATTTGGAACATTGTCAGCCTTTATCCCTTCAAATATTTTTTGTCTCCTCCTCTGCCCTTCAGGGACTATTACTCTGCACTTATTAGATGGCTTGAAGTATTCCCACAGCTCCCTGAAGCTCTGTTCAGTACTTTAATCCTTTCTCCCTCCTATGTTTCATTCAGGATGGTTTGTCTTTTTGTCTTCAGGTTCATTAGTCTTTTCTTCTGTAATGTCCAATATGCTGTTAATCCTTTGCAATACATTTTTTACCTCAGCCATTGTAGTTTTCATCTCTAGGAGTTCAATTTGCATCCTTTTCATGTTTCACTTCTCTACTTAAAATCTTTACTCTTTCCTCTAGCATTTTAAACATATGGAATATGGTTGTAATAGCTGATTTAATGTCCTTGTGTACAAAATCTGTGTCAGTTCTGGAGTGGTTTGATTGATTGATTTTTTTTCTCTTCATTTTGCTTTTTTGCATTCCTGGTTTTTTTTTTTATTGGGTATGATAAATTAGAATTGTACTTCATTTGGTGCTGGATCTAATTTCTTTTTATTTTTATTATTTTTTATTGATTTTTAATTGGAATAAAATTTCTCTACAATGTTGTGTTAGTTTCTGCTGTACAACATGAATCAGCTGTATGTGTACATATATCCCCTCCCTCTTGAGCCTGCCTCCCACCTACCCCCACCTCACCCCTCTAGGTCAACGCAGAGCATCAAGATGAGCTCCTTATTCTATACGGCATGTTCCCACTAACTATTTTACACGTAGTAGTGTATATAAGTCAATGCTACTCTCAATTTGTCCCACCCTCTCCTTCCCCACCATGTCCACCAGTCTGTTTTTTTACATCTGCATCTCAATTCCTGCCCTGCAAACAGGTTCATCAGTACCGTTTCCATATATATGTTACTATACAATATTTTTCTCTTTCTGACTTACTTCACTCTATATGTCAGACTCTGGGTTCATCTACATCACTACAAATGACCCAATTTTGTTCCTTTTTATGGTTGAGTAATATTCCATCATATGCATGTACCACATCTTCTTTATACATTCATCAAAGGACATTTAGGTTGCTTCATTTTCTGGCTATTGTACTAGTGCTGCAATGAACATAGGGGTATATGTGTCTATAATTTCTTTTTAAATAAATATTAATGATTTTTGTTCTAGGATGACAGGTTACTTGAAAACAGACTGACCCTCACAAGTTTTCCTTTTAAGCTTTGTTAGGTGAAACTAGAGCAGAGTTTGGTCCAGAGCTCACATTCCTCACTGTTGAGGCAACACCCTTCTATACACCTAATGCTCCATGAATTATAAGATCTACAAGAATAGGCCCTATTTTCTGCCCTTTATGATCACTGCTGATTGTTATCTCTGATACTTTCAGATGGTTCTTTCCCCAGCCTTTCGTAGCTTCCTCACTGCACTGATCAGAACTCAGTTGAATCCTGGAGGGAAACTTTCTCTAGCACTGGAGTTTTTTCTCTGTGCAGCTGTTTACTTTCCAGTCCCATGGACTTCCCCAACTCCCATTCTGTTTCCTCAACCCTGGGGAAACTGAGGCTCTGCTGAGATCCCCCTCCCCTGTACCACAACTGGGAACAAATGAGGTGAAACCTACAACTGCCCCAACTTACTGCTTAGAAAGATCTAGAAACTCTCTTTAGACAATAAGATGGGGCAATGGTAGAGTTCACTGTATTTGTTTCCTCTGTCTCATGTATCACTGCATTCATTGCCTGATGTCCAATGCCTTGACAGTTCTTGGCTTTCTGCCTTTTGTTTGTGTATTTAGTTGTTCATGTGGGAGGGTAAACCTGCTCCTTGTTATTTCATTTGACAGAAGCAGACATCTCCTCAAGTACAGGTTTAAAGAGTGGAGTTTATACAAATGAAAATATTACAAAATTATTGGCCTGATACTGCACGAATATGGCAAAAAATCATGAAAGTGCTTTGTAAATGACCAAAGTTTAGAAAAGACCTATTCACTCCAGCTCATTCACTACACAAGGGAAATAACTGATGCCTCCATGGGCCACAAGAGGCAGTGAAGCTCACACAGTTCCTTAGTGAGAAAAGTAAAACCAAATTCACTTTTTCTCTACCTGTGTCCAGGATTCTTGCCATTATTTCATTGTTTTAAGCTACCCCAAAGCTGCTCATTAAAAAGGAGAAATTTCATATTCTTGTAAAAATATACCTGATCAAATTGTGATGCCTTTGCATTTGGAAGTCATAAAAAAAAAGCATCCACTAGTTCAGTTGGTTTGTATCATTATAAAAACTTTTTCTTTCCAACCTCTTTATAGACACTTTAGGCACAAAATTGTTCACATTCCTTCCACTGAAATGAAAGACATTTGCAGTTCACCTGGTAAGGAAAGGGTTGCTGTGTCCTGCGAAGTGATAAAACCTAACACTGACTTAAAGACATCTCCCCTTGTAAACTGCTGCTTTTATGAGGAACTGTTTATGAGGACAGGTCAGTTGTCACAGAAAGCATACACTTGACCACTAGCTCTCCATCTGTGCAGGTCCTTTAATCCACACCATAGGTTTGATCTCCTGGGGCCTTCAAAATGTCCATGGAAATTTATCAAATATTTGTCAAATAAATATTTTTGACATCTCAAAAAATATGGGGGAAAATGAATTGGTTCCAAATATTAAAAAGAAAATCACAAAATGAAAACTAAGGTATTTTTTTTTTAGTTGCTGTTAAATGCAATACAGAACCTGTGACTGCAAGCCAACCTTTACATTTCTATATGCATTTAATTAAATGTGGATAGCAGTTAATTTTAATATACTTGCTATGTTGTAAGTGGGACATTGACAAGAATTCTCAGGACCACTAAAGTTCTTTGAAATGCCCAATGTTGAATTTGCTATATGACCTAGGAAGCTCAGCCTGGTGCTCTGTGACAACCTAGAGGGGTGGGATGGGGTGAGGGGTGTGATGGAGGTTCAAGAGGAAGGAGACATGTGTACTTATGGCTGGTTCATATTGTTGTACGGCAGAAACCAACACAACATTGTAAAGCAATTATTCTCCAATTAAAAAAAAAAAAGATGCCCCATATTTAGTTACTGAAATTCCAGAGTACTCAGTGTTACTTGTCACTTTTGCTTGGAAATAATGATGAATTCCTTTATACCCAAGTTTATTTAAGGTTTTCTTTTTTCATTTTTACCAAATAGGAGTGTGGATTTAGTAAATTCCTAATTGGCTTGCACTTTTGTTTGTTAAATTTGCTTCTTCTGTGAAGCCAGTTCTCAAACAAGATTAGAGAAATCCATATGCTAACAGAAATAGGTCTTTTTTTCAGTGCTCCTCTGTTGAAGACTTGTAACAGAACTTAATTATCCCCATGGCATCTGGAATGCAATAGCATTTATATTTCTTAATTTTTCTGAATAAAATTAAATCTGCTTCCTACACTCCTTCACCAAGGCTAATGAGAAGTTTGGTTATCAGCGCTTCATTACCACTCTTGGATCTTACAGGAACCCCAGACTCCAGGAAAATTGAGGATAACCCAATTGCGATGGAATTTTTTCCTTATTTATTTCACAGGCCTTTAAAGACATAAAAAACCACTAGTACTGCTGACAGCACATCAAACAATCCTTCACACCCTCACCAAACTCAGCCAAGGAGACTTGCTGGGACCCTCATGTTTTATCTGCTTGGTTCCTAGTTTCATAGGCACAGAGTCACTCCCATCTGAGGTTCTACCACCTCTAGAGTATTGCACTGAGGCTGCTTCATGCCTCTGTCCAGGTTCAGGAAAACCAACCACCCTACAGGGTCAGGCTTCTTCTTTCATCCATCCACAGAGCATCAGGTCGCCATCTGATTCTCTTTTGGGCAATGTAGCCCATTCCCTTGATGGCCCTAGTGCAGTGTTTCTCCTAGTATGATCTATAGCAAATGGTACCCCATAAATCATCTGTTTGTGTTTAACCAGTTTCATATGAAAAGCAACATCCAAGCAATTTTGTTCCCACCCATTTCACAAATTGGAAATGTAAGATTAAGTATTACCTTTACAGTAGTCCCTTTATTGAGTTCTTTATAACAGGGCCAACCTTCGGGATCTCATGCCTGATGATCCCAGGTGGAACTGATGTTTAATAATAATAGAGATAAACTGCCCAATAAATGTAATGCACTTGAATCGTCCACGCCCCCAGGTCTATGGAAAAATGTCTTCCATGAAACACCAAAGCTTACAATGAAGCCCCTGATGGAAAAGGTGCCAAAAGGGCATGAGATGAGACAGAGTTTAGAAAAGACTAGTGTAAAAGAAAAGCCTTTGGTGGTCTCGTTGGTAGCATTAACTAATGAGAACTCTTCTAACGGGCTGCCACAGGCTCCTGTGTTACTCATATTGCTTTCTGTTTTTCAGCTTCCCCAATGAATAGAGCGCAAAGCAGCTGAAGAAGCAGCTTTATTACTCAAAAGGAAATGTTGACACACCTGGGGCTTTGAGCGAGTGAGATGAAGGGCCCAGCTTTACACCACTTAAAGTGATAACATGGTTGATGCTAAGTGAACGCATGTAACAAAATCTACTCTTTTTAAAAGCCCCCTGGCACTAGTCCTCATGAACATTGTGAGACATTTTAGGAATAGCTAGGAAACATTTTTAAGAGAAAAAAGTGAGTTTAGACAGTGGGATAAAAGCTATCTTGTAAAACTTAAAACTCACACTCTTTTCCCCGGGTAAACCTTCCCAGGAACACTCAAATTCTGCCTAACATGTTACAGAAGTATTGGTGTGTTGCTTTTCTTCCAGACATTAAGGTAGCTAATAGATCTGATATCATAAACTACCTTGCAGAGCAATGCAATACAACCAGGAACAAGAATGATTTTTTTTTTTAATTTATTTGGCTGTGCCAGGTCTTAATTGAGGCATGCAGGATCTTTAGTTGCAGCATGCAAATTCTTAGTTGTGGCATGCAGGATCTAGTTCCCTGACCAGGGATAGAATCCAGGCCCCCTGCATTGGGATCACAGAGTACTAACCCCTGGACCACCAGGGAAGTCCTCGGGACTTTTATAATGCTGCTTTCTTTTCAGTTCCCTAGCAAGCG
This sequence comes from Cervus canadensis, assembly GCF_019320065.1. NCBI lineage: Eukaryota > Metazoa > Chordata > Mammalia > Artiodactyla > Cervidae > Cervus > Cervus canadensis. The sequence continues at coordinate 30,384,125 of NC_057400.1, read as the reverse complement.
GCACCATAGTGGTCCCTCTGTAACTGTTTTTGCCTTTTAATCCATCCTATGCAATTAACACCTCATTCTACCCAACTCTGTTCTCTATACTTGACTCTTTGACACTTTATTTTGCCTATATAAAATACAGTTGATTATCACGCTGTCTTCTCACTAATTGCTATTTGAAATTATTTTATTTCCCTAACTAAATTTTAAACATGAACAAAAAGTATTGAAACTCTTCGGCATACCATAATAACTAAAAGAGGCCCATGCATTGTGTTCACTCTCTCAGTCATGTCGGACTTTTTTGCGATCCCCATGAACTGTAGCCTGCCAGGCTCAGCTGTCCATGGGATTTCCCAGGCAAGAATACTGGAGTAGGTTGCAGTTTCCTTCTGCAGGGGATCTTCCCAACCCAGGGATGGAACCCACATCTGCTGCATTGGCAGATGGATTCTTTACCTCTAGTGCCATTTGAGAAGGCCTATGTACCTAATACCTATACAGTTATACAATCAATAATTACTTGACTCTAAGGGTTTGCTTAATAATTTATTTTATTTTATTTATTTGACTGTGTCAGGTCTTAGTTATGGCATGTGGGATCTAGTTCCAGAACTAGGGATTGAACCCGGGCCCACTGCCCTGGGAATGAGAAGTCTTAGCCACTGGATCACCAGCCAAGTCCCTGACTCTTAGGTTTAAACCATACATCAAAAATAAACAAATCTACATTACTTCTTAGATTTTTTTCCTTCAAAATTAGATATAGCCTCAAAGGTACTGCAAAATATTAAGATTAGTTGTTGTGATATCTTTGTTGTGATTTTTTTTTTTCTTTTAAAAGTCCGTTTTAGAAAACACTGGTCTGGAAGGTGTCATCACCCCCAGAGAGATAATGGCATCACAGAAGTGCAAAGCTAAAATGGACATTCACATAGACATAGAATTGTTTTAGTTCTAATTTGAGTTCTTAAATTGAATTTAAGAACGCTAGAACCACTTCGCAGGCCTGTGTGGAAGAGTTAAATCTGGGGCAGGTGGAAGACTAACCATATGAAGAACAAGACCAGGTCAAAGGTCTTCCTGTGAGAGAGGCTTCCTCACCCTGCCTAATGAAACCCTCAGTGTTTGTCCCAACTTTCAAAGCACAGAAAAGTGCCCAGCTCCACACAGGCCCCGGATCCTGTCAGCTCTGTAATTAGAGACCAGATCACTGAATTGCGGGCAGATGACCTCAGTTGCTGACTGAATCTGTCAGGTTCACCTTTTGGTGTCTTCGAATCCTTTTGTGAATAGCCAGTCTCTCCTTCCTTCCCTCCTGTCTGGTTTGCATCACTGACAAATTCCACATTTCCTCTCTTGAAAAAGACATTCTTCCTGGGCCCTGCCCCTGTGGAACAACATAAACCACTTGGAGATGTGCTGGAATGCAGCCTTCATCATAAAACAATGGTAAGTGGTTGAGATAAAGCACCCAATAAAGCAGCTGGAAGGAGAAAAGGCAGAAAGAATGTGTGCTTTCTTCTGCAGCAGAACTCCCCATCCATCAGCTGAAAAAGAAATCTGGGACCTGGCTTCAAGTTTTCATTAAAATGCAGTAGGGCATCCGGAAGTCGAATTTGGACCAACAACAATGAGATATTTTTCTTATAGTTCCTTTCCTCTGAACAGCCTTGCTGTGGGCTTCAAAGCCCTCTCTATGACCAAATTGAGTGAAGTTGCTTTTTCCTCCTCTCTCTGATTGAACCTGGAGCTTTGGGTAGGGCAGCGAAGTAAGCAGAAATGAAATTGCCAAACTTATGGTTCTCAAGTAAATGAGATTTTCTCTAATGCTTACCAACTGTCACCAGGTCAGATGGATTTTTCTGCTTGAAGTCCCTGGATGCATTAATTTCTCTGCCGTCTTAGGGTATCCTTCTGGAAGCAACCCCAGCAGTCAGAAAAACATAAGAATAAAATGCATAGCACAACTGGTGCACGAAAGGACAGCAAAGAATAAAAAGTGAGGCGAGGGCAAGAAGAAAGGTCTTTAGACAAGCATGTCGTTTGCTTGGCTTTTGACTCAGAGGGCAATTCACACAAAGCTCGACTCAGACCTACCAGGAAATGGCATAATGTGCTGGGGTTGGGTCGCCTGAACTAGAAATCCTAAAAGGCAATGGCATGTTCTCTTTTCTTCATTCATCTAGTGTGGTGACTTTTAAAAAAAAAAAAAAAAAACTTTCTGAAGCAAAGAAACCACAATATATGAAACAGCTGACAGTGACCTCTCACTGGCTGAGTTGGGATCTCATGAGCAGGGGGCCTCCTCTTCCCCACAGTAGCAGCCCATACAAGCTTCCAAAAAGGTATGGGGTTGGAGGCATGAAAGACACCATTCTAGAAGGTGTTAGTAATCCAGGAAGTGGCAACACAGGATTTCATTTTTTTGAACACAGATGACTGACATTTAAGTTAGAGGGCAAGGAGACATCCTCTGTAAGACAGTCATGTACAATTTCTTACTCATTTTGGTTTCTTGAGCTAAAAATTAGTACCACTTTTAATAGATACCACAAGTCTTTATCACCTGCCATCTAACTGCCATCATCTTCCTTCCTTCAACACACATTTCAACATTTATTGACTGCCTCTAGTGTCCAAGGTGCAAGGCGCTAGCTGGTTATTAAAAATATAAATAAGGACAGTATTAGTATTAGTAGCAGTATTAGTAGCAGGTAGTATTAGTAGCAGTAGCGGTAGTAGCAATAGCAAACACTTCTATAGCATTCTATTAGTGCCAGGCACTGCTCTAAGATTTTCAAACATATTAAGTCATTCAATCATCTAAACAACACTCTAGGAAAGATATGCATATTATTTCCAATATACAGATGGGGAAACTGAGGTACATAAAGATTAAGTAAACTGGCAGAGATCACATATCTAACAATTGGCAGAGCAGAGACTTGAACCCAGGCAGTCTGGCTTCTGAATCTGTGCTTTAGGTATGATTGATGCATGTGCACTATCTTTGGGATTTATTGTCTATGCTGCAATATGGAAGTTTCTGCTCCTAGAGCTTTCAAAGTCTGTCTCATTTCTGGAACTTATTAAAGGACTGTGGGCATTGTATATGTGAGAAAGGCTAATGACATTCAGGGACAACTGAAGGACAGTTGGAGATTCTCTACCTACTACCAGGAGAGAGAGAGGATCGTGGGAGGAGACCATGGAAGGATCGTGCCTTGCCAGTTAGGCAGGCAGGGGCTCTGGAGCATTGAGATTCAAGCTATTACTACAAATGTGACATGCATATAACCATCCCTGTGTGAAGCGTGGGACTTACAAATTGCATATATAACATTTTGAATTTTAATCCAAATGAATGTGCAGTCTCTGTTATTTGAAAAGGAATGATGGCAAAGTTATATTTCAGTAGGTAGATCTTTGGGGCCTCTGTAATTCATACTCTTCCATCTTTCTTAAGTTGGCAAACATTTATTGAACATTGCCATTCTTTACTTTATCTTCCCCCTAAACAACCACTGAATTATCTTGGGTACATGAGCCAGTTAAGGGTTACTGCAGGCCCAAAGAATAACAGGTCTCAGTATATCCCATATTCCTGTTCAAACCTTTTGCATATCTAATAAAAAGGGACAATTGCAGCTGACATCACCGTCTCCTTCTTTCTTCCTGACATGAATGTGGAAGGGCTGTCTGGAGCAGTAGCAGCCATCTTGTAAAGAGGAGGAAATAACTATGAGGACAAAAAGGATACAAAGAAATTAGATCCAAATGGCATTTCTGAGCAGTTAAAAAGAACAACAATGGTTCTACATCAAGCTTTCTTGTTATGGAAGATGCTACTGATATTTAGGCCACTATTTGTTGAGTAATCTGTTCTTATAGCTAAACACCTTCTTAACTAATACACAGGAATCATGGGAAACCCATAGCTGCTATACCTCTCGTTTCTCAATAGGAATCTGTTTTTTAAGACAATAGCAAGTACTTGTATAATGAACCAGTATTTTTTTTTTCCAAAATGATCTTGACATGTCTCTTCACGGAAATCAATGTTGCCATCACAACTGACATACATTTGGCAAGAACAATAAGTCCGCTTCCATTCTTACCCGGTTTAGATTCCATGATCATCATTACAGTCAGCTTTGAAATGACCTTCCTCTCTAAGCCCCACTCCACTCTCATATTCAGTTGACAAAACCCCAACTATAGAGAAATCCAATCATCCCCATCTCCTTGTGGGCAACCAAGTTACTAAATGTAGACTGGTATCACATTAGGTTCATACTTAAAAATCTCAAAAGGGCCCTCAACTCTGCACCCAAATCTATCTACATTTCTTTAGGGCTTACGTTTCCCCCTTGGAGATAGCTTTTATGCCCTCTTCTCTCTTCTCCACTTTCTCATTTAAAAGCACATCCCTTTCTGCTCCACCCTTGCTATTCAAGATGGTCTTTGGGACAGCAACATCAACATCACCTGGGAAACTGTTAGAAATGCAAAATTTCAGCCTCCCCCTTGCCCTGCTGAATCAGTCTGCCATTTAACAAGCTTCCCAGGGTGGGGTGAGGGGTGTAACAGGCCCATGTACACCAACATGTGAAGTGTACTGCTCTTGACTTTATCCCTTCGTAAGAACTTTGTTCACGTTGTCATTCTTAGTCTCCTGAGTCCTCATTTACTTTTCCCTTAACTCCTTAATTCCTATCAGTAAATACCATCTAGTACTTCCTATCTAAGAAAATCAAAACTCTCCAGCGCCCATGTTTTTTCTAATGACTACTCCCTTACCCCACTTCCCTTTACCAAGTCCTTGAGTTAATTCATATTTGCTGTCTCGACTTCCTCCTGTCCCATTCACTCCTGAACCCAGTCTGACTTCTACCTCTTCTATTCCACCCAAACAACCCTTGTGAAACTCATTCATCACCTCCATGTAGCAAAACTCGATGGTCACTTTTCTGATCTCACCTTTGGGATCTCACAGCTGAGCTCTCCTTAATTTTCAGATACTCTTACACTCTCCTTCCGGAGCCTGCATTCTCCAGGACTTCCCCCTTAGCGGCTTCTCCATAGTCTTTTTACTAACTTGTTTTTTTTTGTTTTTTGTTTTTTTTTGGTGCTTAGTTCCTCTGTCTTGTCCGACTCTTTGTGACCCCATGGCCTGCAGCCTGCCAGGTTCCTCTGTCCATGGGATTCTCTAGGCAAGAATGCTGGAGTGGGTAGCCATTTCCTTCTCCAAGGGATCTTCCCAACCCAGGGATCAAACCCAGGTCTCCTGCATTGCAGGCAGATTCCTTACCGTGTGAGGCACCAGGGAAGCCACCTCTCTTCCTTTACCACACTATTCATTATTGCAGTTTCTAAGACTTAATCCTGGGTCTCTTCTCTACCTTGTCCTCAGATGTACTCATCCCATTTCATGGCTTCAATATCACCAACATGCTGATGTTTCACAAATAATCTCCAGGCTCTGAAATCCTTCCTAGTATATCTCCATATTGATCTCAAAATTGTCCTCCTTAAAACTGAGATTGTAATTCCTCTCCTGCCTCTCAAGGGCTTCCCAGGTGGCTCATTCAGTGAAGAATCTGCCTGCAATGAGGGAGACCTGTGTTAAGTCCCTAGGTTGGGAAGATACCCTGGAGGAGGGCATGCAACCCACTCCAGTATTCTTGCCTGGAGAATCCCCATGGACAGAGGAGCCTCATGGGTTACAGTCCATGGGGTCACAAAGAGTCGGACACAACTGAGTGACTAAGCACAGTACACCACCTCTCACAAACCTTTCGTCCCCTAGTTTTCTCCATCTCGATAAATGATACCACTATCCATCTGATGATGTAAGCCAGAGACTTAGGAATCATTCCTGATCCTCTTTCCCTCACCCCTACAACATATATGTCAGTAAAACTGCCTGAGGCTCAACCCTGTCTTTGGAGGTAAGCCTCGAAAATACATCTCACATTAGTCTTTATCTCTCTATTTCACCACCCTACCTGAGCCTCCATCATCTTTCACTTGAACCATTGCAAAAGCCTCTTAACCAGACTCCCTTCTTTACCATCTTGCCTCCTCTAATCTGTTCTCCATACAGAAACCAAACTAGTCTTTTATTTTTTACTTACTTATTTATTTGGCTGCACTGGGTCTTAGTTGTGTCATGCAGGAGTTTTGTTTTTTTTTTTTTTTTAAGCTGTGGTATACATCATGAGAAACGCTGGACTAGATGAAGCACAAGCTAGAATCAAGACTGCCGGGAGACACCACCCTTATGGCAGAAAGCGAAGAAGAACTAAAGAGCCTCTTGATGAAAGTGAAAGAGGAGAGTGAAAAAGTTGGCTTAAAACTCAACATTCAGAAAACTAAGATCATGGCATCTGGTCCCATCACTTCCTGGTAAATAGATGGGGAAACAATGGAAACCGTAACAGACTTTATTTTCTTGGGCTCCAAAATCATTTCAGATGGTGACCACAGCCATTAAATTAAAAGATGCTTGCTCCTTGGAAGAAAAGTTATGAACAACCTAGACAGCATATTAAAAAGCAGAGACACTACTTTGCCAACAAAGGTCCATCTAGTCAAAGCTATGGTTTTTCCAGTAGTCATGTATGGATGTGAGAGTTGAACGATAAAGAAAGCTGAGTGCTGAAGAATTGATGCTTTTGAACTGTGGTGTTTGAGAGGACTCTTGAGAGACACTTGGACAGCAAGGGGATCCAACCAGTCCATCCTAAAGGAAATCAGTCCTGAATATTCATTGGAAGGACTGATGCTGAAGCTCCAATTCTTTGGCCACCTGAGGTAAAGAACTGACTCATTTGGAAAGATCCTGATGCTGGGAAAGATTGGAGGTGGGAGGAGAAGGGGACAACAGAGGATGAGATGGTTGGATAGCATCACTGACTCAATGGACATGAGTTTGATTATGCTTCAGGAATTGGTGATGGACAGGGAAGCCTGGCGTGCTGCAGTCCATGGGGTCGCAAAGAGTCAGACACAAGTGAGCGACTGAACTGAACTGAACTGATGTGAGATCCTGCTCACTGATTAGGGATCAAACACAAGCTTCCTGCATTGGGAGCTCAGAGTCTTAGCTAGTAAACCACCAGGGAAGTCCCCCCAAACTAGTCTCTTAAATTAATATATAAATTTGATGAAGCATATGACATGTGTAGAACTCCTCAGTGGCTTCTCTCATTGTATTTAGAATAAAATTCAAATGTCTATGAACTGTCTGTATGAGGTGACGCCTGCCTACTTCTCTGCCATTCTCCCTCTCTCGCTCCTGCTGTATTCGGCTCCCCTTCACTTTTTTGAAAACCGTGAGTCTTTTGCACATCTGGGAAAATACTGTTTTCTCTTCCTGGGTCCTTCTAATCCTTGAGGAACCAGCGTAGATATCTCCCATCTAGATACACCTTCCTTGTCAACCTTACTTGAATACTTCCTGACACACATTCCCTTTACTCTCTGCACTGCACCCTCTTTCCTTTTTTTTTCCTGAACTCCATTCTATGTGGTGTTAAGGAATGTGTCTGAACTAGGTAGCATGAAGACTGGGGTGTGTATTAAGGGCTGATCTCCACCTCTTGCTGGGAGAAAGGCACTGAAGGTAGCAATTCAACAGGACTGACTGGACCAGCTCTCTCCCACGCAAAGTGTCACTGAAGGTTGAAAGCACTGCTGTTGGCCAACATCCTGAGTCATTATGCCACCAGGGCCGGTGAGCAAGACCTCACTCTTGTGGGTGGGGTAGGATTTCCCCACACGCAGGAGGCACTGCCACTGACAACAATGTGGGTTGCTTCTGGAATAGGAAGTAAGGCTTGGGGAGGTGGGCCTTAGACTCGAGGAACTGGACATTGCATGCCTTCCTTGGGCCTTGGCTCTGACCACTGGGCACACCTAGCGAACTCAGAGCCCATGCCAGCCCACACACAGGTACATGAGGCTCTGCTCACAGAGCCAGAGAAGGCTCTTCTTTCAGGTTTGAGAAGGAATTGTAAAGGGAAGAGCAGCCTCCATTCCGCCTCATGAGGCCAGACTGGTGTTTGATGCAGTGACTTGAAGGAGACAGAGCCCTGGGGCTTCAAAAGTGATGAGGTACTGTGATGAGGAACAAAAATGCTAGGGACCCGTTTCTGAGCACTGGTGAAAAAGCCCTCAGCAGGACCCGGTGTAACTGGGGACACTGGGGCTTCTTGTCCCCAGAGGACAAGAATCTGGTCCCTCTCATTACCATGCATTACTTAATATATATGAAATTGTATTTCTAGTCATAGACTAGTGAGACCTCTTGTTTAAGGTGATATTTCTTGACTTAAAACTAGCATTTTGTGGTTTAATCAAAACTTTTAGATGCTGGAACAGAAACTCAAAGTAGCTAATGCAGAAAAGGAAACTTCATGGCCCATGTACCTGAAAAGGAGTGGCTGGGAGCCTGGGGCTCAACCCGGCCAAGGACCCAGTGCAGCCTTCTCTCTCCTGGCTTTGCTTTTCTCTGGGTTGGCTTCATTTTGAGGGAGACAAAGATAATACTTGCCAGTCCTAAGTTCTACTCACCTTACAGTTAACATTCTCAAAGGAAGCCTTAAAAAGGGCTATGTCCCTGAAAGCTCTCACAAATATCCTGCAGAGAACTGTGATTGGCTTAGGTCACATGCCCACACCTGAACCAATCAGGAGCAAGCTAAGGGCTGTACCAGCCAGAGCTGGGTACCAGAGGAGGTGAGACCACGGGGTCAGAGTTGTTGTTGTTGTTGTTAGGTCACTAAGTCGTGTCCAACTCTTTGTGACCCCCAGGGACAGCAGCACACCAGGCCTCCCTGTCCTTCACTATCTCCTGGAGTTTGCCCAAGTTCATGTTCCATTGAATCGGTGAATAGGTGGTTGCTATTCAACCATCTCATCCTCTGCCACCCTCTTCTTTTGCCTCCAGTCTTTCCCAGCATCAGGGTCTTTCTCATGGAAAATAGAAAAGGGGAAAGTGCAAGCAGTGGTTGGAGAGTGCCACCCAACAGGGGAAGGGCAGCTAGCTCCTGAAAGGAAAAGATGCCAAAATGACAAAAAGTAACATGTCTTTTTCAGTGAAGAGCTTATAAATAGCTGAAAATTTAGCCAAAAGCTTTACCAGTAGAAATGGAGATGATATACAGATATGCAGACTACCAGTGCAGAGGAACTAAGAAGAAGGAAAAATAGGAAAAGAGGGAAAAAAGAAAAGGGATGACAAAAAACAGAAAAAAAATAAAAATGTCTTGATTTCAAAATAACCAAAGAGCCAAGCATATGGTTGAAAATATACTATAGGCTAAGTCAATCCCTGTGGTTTCTGAGAGGTGTAAAAATGATTCCCAGAGCTGAAGCCCTGGGATATACAACTGAAGACAGTGTCACTCCCTTCATCTCCAAGGGAGGAAAGGTGGCTATTCAGACTGGAATTTGAGATGCCAGGAGAAAAGTCTTACATATGAAATTCACAGATTTTTAATTTGTCCTCTATTATGTCCTGAAAATTGCATTTCTGTGCAGGATATCTATATTTTAAGATACTCACAGATGTTCCAGGAATGGCAAATAGGCCAAGAGCAGCAACTTTCCCTGAAGCAAGCTACCAGCAGGATTTATATATGATCAAACTAGCACAGCGTTTTTCACGTAATACCCAGGGTGGTCACAGGCTGAAAGAAAGACTCTCCATGTTGGTGATGATCTTGAGATACAGTCTGGTGAGGTCTTACCACAAGTTTTAAATCAGGCCTCAAACTGCTACCTCACCAGTCAGTCTCTGGAACAACAGCCTGGCTGTGGAATCCTGTTACAGATAAATACCTGGAATGAAGGCAGATTTCATAGACCAGAAACCATCCAGTAGTGAGCATATCTTCATTTCTGAATCCCTTAAAGATAAGGAGGGACAGACTACTAGGAAGGAATGTACAGAGAATGAAAAAGATTTTAGAATATATTACCACGGGCACCTTATTTTTACAAAATAACCTGCGGAAATTAACATAGCACAGTAGACATGAGACTCTTTGGCTGTCATGTGACAGAAGAATGAATGCGAAAAAGCCATCATGGCAGCAGAAAGATGTATTTCATTTTCAGCATTTCCATTCATCATCTTCCCTCCACAATCCCTGGGTCCCTTGCCGACAGTCATCTTCATGTACAGCATCTGCAGTGCTAGAGTTCTCCCTGGTCAGCAACTCTTTTGGCTGACACAACATCTAGCCATGTGAAAAAGAGCAAAAAGTCTGGAAGGGGTGAGGTGTGTCCACAGGGCTATGTGAGTGGTGGAAATGAAAAAAAGGAGAGTACAGGTGTGTCTCAGCCAACCCCTCGGGGGTCTAATCAGTTCTATGAGGAATCATCAAAACAACTATTTCATTAAACACCAGCCATCATCACTGTTAAATCATTTTCTAGGCGCCACTCATCTTTCAACTTCAAGAGCTAGGACACTGTATCCCTTGGTTCTGAAAATACAATACTAGGAAATACCACATCTTGCAGATTCCGTTTAATCAGCCCTGTCTTGAAATAGCTGTTTACCAATTTTGTATAATATAATTAAATGGCCAAACACTATATTTAAGAAACATTAAAACTATCGTGTATGTTATGGGAGTTGGGAAATTCCCAATTTAGAATGTCTAATAGTGTTGCAAAAATAAGATTCTCCATGAGGACAGCAAAGTGGAATGGGAATTAGAAAGTATGGTTCCCCTGCTATTAAGTATTACAATTCATGAAGAATACAAGAGGCAGGAGCTCAAAAAGGCTTAAAAATCTGGTTCAACACTTCCTCCCTTAGTGAATCTAATCCTGAAAAACTGAATTTGGTATTAGGTTTCAGAAGCTCCTAGCTATGAGGGTTTTTCAGGAAGAGGAAGAGGATGTGGTAGAGCAAGCTGGTCATTTCTTCCACTTTCCAGACTATCCAATCCTTCTCTGATATCTGCCATCTCCCCACTCCCTTCACCATCAGGTAGGAAACCTTGGGGTCTTGATTTCTTCCTCCTCCCTAAAGCATATCTTTGACAGGCTCATATCTAAACATTCCCATCCATTCCATATGGCATCATCCTGGTAAGGCCCATGTCATGTGAGGCCATATCTTCTCTAGCCTATTACAAAGGATCTCTCAACTAGTCTCCTACCCTCCATATCATTTTACTACAGCCTTTGCTATTCATGCTATCGAGTTAGCTTCTAAAATGTATATTTCATTTCCACCAGCCCCATCTATATACCTCAGATGCTTGTAGATGAAATTCAAGTTTCCATGCCTGTTTTTTTATTGTTTTGAAGATTCTGTACTTAAATGTGCTAGGTTGCTTCAGTTGTGTCTGACTCTGTACAACCCCCATGGACTATAGCCCTCCAGGCTCCTCCATCCATGGGATTCTCCAGGAAAGAACGCTGGAGTGGATTGCCCTTCCCTTCTCCAGGGCTGTACTTAAATACTCTCAGTCAAATCAATCTACTTCTTCTTCCTTAATAGAATAGGTAATTAACCTGGCACAGTGCTTGGCGTATATAAGGGAGAACAAAAAATATTAGCTTACCCTCCTTGGAATAAAAGAAAGCTATTATTATCCCTGGGCTTCCCAAGTGGTGCTAGTCATAAAGGATCCACCTGCGAATGCAAGTGATGCAAGAAACGTGGGTTTGATCACTGGGTCAGGAAGATCCCCTGGAGCAGGAAATGGCAACCCATTCTGCTATTCTTGCCTGGAAAATTCCATGGACAGAGGAACCTGGAGATCTAGTCATGGGGCCACAAAGAGTCAGACACAATATCTCACACACACACACACACACACACACACTGATGGCCTATGTGGGATTTCTCTCCTCACCCTACCTCACACTCCTAGACCTTTGCCCATATCATTCCTCCTCTCTAATGTTCTCCCTTCTTTTTGCCACTTGTCAAAATCTGAACTTTCTTCTAGGTCTTCCCTGGTGGCTCAGAGGTTAAAGCATCTGCCTGGAATGCGGGAGACCTAGGTTCAATCCCTGGGTCGGGAAGATCCCCTGGAGAAGGAAATGGCAACCCACTCCAGTATTCTAGCCTGGAGAATCCATGGAGGGAGGAGCCTGGTAAGCTACAGTCCACGGGGTGACAAAGAGTCAGACGCGACTGAGCGACTTCACTTTCACTTTCACTAGGAGATCAAGTTCCATCTCTTCCATGAAGCTTTTTCTACTCAGACCACTGTGGTTATTCTCTATCTAAAATTCTGCAACAACAGCTTGTTGAAAGCAATATTTGGTTCCCTCCCAAGTGAAAGGAAGCTGGTATATGTACCCACCAGCTTCCGTCTATCATTGGTTGAGATCTGTTCCCAGGAACATCGATGCTTTGGCATTTTCACCTGCCTCATGCATGAGGTGAGAGGAAAGTCATCAGAAAGCGCCAGGTCTTGCAACAGAATGCTGCAGGAATGTTGAGTGCTCAGGGACATGAGAGAGAACATCCTTTCATGGTGTAGAAAAGTTAGGTGTAGAAAAGTTTCCCCAGTGAATTTCTTGGGTTTCAGTTACACCCCTGTCTGCCCCCATGTTTCTCAGTAACCATATCCCATCAAGGTATCAATGTTAGTAAGTATTTAACTCTAGTAACTCCTTTCTCTACCTACTGCACCACAAACAGGAGGACCCCTACATAACTCAGCAGCAGTGGATTAGTATGATGTTCTGTGAAATATCAATACAACTGATATTTTTGGATTATATTCTGCCAGAGATCTGAACAGTGCGTGTAGCCCTTGGGCAAGAATCTGATTGGTTATAGCTGATTTGTTTGTTCCAGGTGAATGAAATATTTTGGGTTTCTACTTCCTGATGCAGCCTGAAGGGTTTATGTACTAATAAACGATTACATACCAAATACAAGATGCTCTGGTGCTATGTTCTGGTAAAAACATTGTATGCCGCACAGTTACTGTGATTGAGGTTATTAAGTTTATGGAGGTCCTCCATGATTTGCCGTGATCTACCTGGCTTTTTCAAGGACTACATTAGTATATCAAATGTGAAGCCACTATACGAAACACAGAACACCTGGGTTTATCATCTGCCTGAAACATATCTACAGAATCTTTGAAATCTTAATGGAGATACTAGGAATGAAAAACAAAGCTTCCTTCAACTGGCAGGTATTGGAGACTGGATCCACCTTGGTTCTGTCTGTGGGTTTGCTCTGGGAAAACCACCAGAATACAGACTACACCAGAAACACAGTATCAACCCACGCAGAATAATGGAGAACTACACTGAATTGTTGTGTTTCATTTGCAGTAATAAACCTTTTTTAAAAAGCAGTGATTCATGCAAATGGTAGACACCATTACTAGAAAAAAGTCTTTGAGATTCTCTGAGTATATGTTCTAAACTGTTAAAAGAAGAAAAAAAGTTACCCATGTCAGAAACAGAGAACGCTTGAAGAGATATGGGGCTGGGACCTAAAAGTATGAAGCAAAAATGGTACAAGCCTATATCCTAGTCTCACTCAGGAAGAGTATCATTTGTCACCTCTGGACCAGGCTAAAGCTTACCCTTGCTACTGATGGTGTTAGGGCTTCCCAGGCAGTGCTAGTGGTAAAGAACCTGCCTGCCATTGCAGGAGACATAAGAGACACAGATTCGATGCCTGGATCAGGAAGATCCCCTGGAGGAAGGCATGGCAACCCACTCCAGTATTCTTGCCTGGAGAATCCCTTGGACAGAGGAGCCTGTACAGTCCATGGGGTTGCAAAGAGTCAGAGATGGCTGAAGCAACTTAGCATGTACACACACAATTCAGACTTTGGGGAATACACTCATGGATTCTGATATCATTTTTCTGGTGGAGATAAAAAGCCAGGGTTGGGCTTTCCCTGGGGAGATATGTTGTTTCCACTTAGTGGTCCTGGGAAGAGTTAATTCCTAGGATGAAATAAAGACTAAAGAAAGAGTCAGGCTCTCAAGAAACTAATACTTTGAGAAGGAGATAAGCAAACAAACAAATGATCATTAAAATAAATAATTGAAAGCAAGAACAAGAGAACTGGGTTATTATTATTTTCATTACAAGTTTAGCTGCCCAAACAGGTTTAGCCTGAAATCCTACAAGCCAGTTCCACAGAAGGGAAACACACAACCCATATCAAGGACCCATAAAACTTGGAAGCGACCATTTTACCCTGCAAAATAATTTCCAAGGTGATGAAAACCATGCCAAGAAGAAGTGAGCTAAGGAGCAAAAGAGATCAAAACAGAAGCAGTGTTTATATTGGGTTTACACTTCACAAAATCTCTGATGGAAAAAAACAACTCTAATTGACTGTCACATATTTATATTAATGCTGCTGGAGGATTCCTGAGATACTAAATAGCAGGTTGCTATCTGACCAGCTTTAGGGACTTGTTTGAAGGGACACATTTGTGACTAGTACTCCCCTAGTTGTATCCCCCTCCTACTGCTTCTTAGGGCCAGTGGGGGCCTCCACAAGGTATGGATTTCTGCAACCTATTCATCAGAATAGGAAGTTTTCTCTTCACACAGGGACCTTTATTTTGGAACATTATTTGATTTGCTGTATCCATTGACTTCTAAGGCAAATATTCCTACTAAAGTTAGTAGGTATATGCAGATGACACCACTTAAATGGTAGAAAGCAAAGAGAAACTAAAGAGCCTCTTAATGAAGGTGAAAGAGGAGAGTGAAAAAGCTGGCTTAAAACTCAACTTTCAAAAAATGAAGATCTTGGCATCCAGTCCCATCCCTTCACGGCAAATAGATGGGGGAAAAGTGGAAACAGTGACATATTTTATTTTCTTGGGCTCCAAAATTACTGCAGATGGTGACTGCAGCTATGAAATTAAAAGATGCTTGCTCCTTGGAAGAAAAGCTATGACAAACCTAAACAGCATATTAGAAAGCAGAGACATCACTTTCATGACAAAGGTCCATATAGTCAGAGCTATGATTTTTCCAGTAGTCATGTATGGGTGTGAGAGTTGGACCATAAAGAAGGCTGAGCACTGAAGAATTGATGCTTTTGAACTATGGCATTGGAGAAGACTCTTCAGAGCCCCTTGGAATACAAGGAGATCACACCAGTCAGTCCTAAAGAAAATCATTCCTGAATATTCATTGGAAGGACTGATGCTTAAGCTGAAGCTCCAATTCTTTGGTCACTTGACACAAAGAGCCAACTCATTGGAAAAGACCCTTATACTGGGAAAGGTTGAGGACAAGAGGAGAACTGGGTGACAGAGGATGAGATCGTTGGATGGCATCACTGACTCAATGGACATGAGTTTGAGCAGACTCTGGGAGATAGTGAAGGACAGGGAAGCCTGGCATGCTGTAGTCCATGGGGTCACAAAGAGTCGGCCACGACTGAGTGACTGAACAATGACAGCAACAAAACTAGTTAGAAAACCAACAGTTCAATCAATGAATATAGTGAAGTTGCAGGATATAAAATTAACACACAGAAATCCCTTGCATTCCTATATACTAACAATGAAAAAACAGAAAGAGAAATTAAGGAAACAATACCATTCACCATTGCAACAAAAAGAAGAAAATACTTAGGAGTATATCTACCTAAAGAAACAAAAGACCTATACATAGAAAACTATAAAACACTGATGAAAGAAATCAAAGAGGACACAAACAGATGGAGAAACATACCGTGTTCATGGATTGGAAGAATCAATATTGTCAAAATGGCTATTCTACCCAAAGCAATCTATAGATTCAATGCAATCCCTATCAAGCTACCAACGGTATTTTTCACAGAACTAGACCAAAGAATTTCACAATTTGTATGGAAATACAAAAAACCTCCAATAGCCAAAGTAATCTTGAGAAAGAAGAATGGAACTGGAGGAATCAACCTGCCTGACTTCAGACTCTACTACAAAGCCACAGTCATCAAGACAGTATGGTACTGGCACAAAGACAGAAATATAGATCAATGGAACAGAATAGAAAGCCCAGAGACAAATCCACGAACCTATGGACACCTTATCTTTGACAAAGGAGGCAAGGATATACAATGGAAAAAAGACAACCTCTTTAACAAGTGGTGCTGGGAAAACTGGACAAACACTTGTAAAAGAATGAAACTAGAACACTTTCTAACACCATACACAAAAATAAACTCAAAATGGATTAAAGATCTAAATGTAAGACCAGAAACTATAAAACTCCTAGAGGAGAACATAGGCAAAACACTCTCTGACATAAATCACAGCAAGATCCTCTATGACCCACCTCCCAGAATATTGGAAATAAAAGCAGAAATAAACAAATGTGACCTAATGAAACTTAAAAGCTTTTGCACAATGAAGGAAACTATAAGCAAGGTGAAAAGACAGCCCTCAGATTGGGAGAAAATAATAGCAAATGAAGAAACAGACAAAGGATTCATCTCAAAAATATACAAGCAACTCCTGCAGCTCAATTCCAGAAAAATAAATGACCCAATCAAAAAATGGGTCAAAGAACTAAACAGACATTTCTCCAAAGAAGACATACAGATGGCTAACAAACACATGAAAAGATGCTCAACATCACTCATTATCAGAGAAATGCAAATGAAAACCACAATGAGGTACCATTACACGCCAGTCAGGATGGCTGCTATCCAAAAGTCTACAAGCAATAAATGCTGGAGAGGGTGTGGAGAAAAGGGAACCCTCTTACACTGTTGGTGGGAATGCAAACTAGTACAGCCACTATGGAGAACAGTGTGGAGATTTCTTAAAAAACTGGAAATAGAACTGCCATATGACCCAGCAATCCCACTTCTGGGCATACACACTGAGGAAACCAGATCTGAAAGAGACACGTGCACCCCAATGTTCATCGCAGCACTGTTTATAATAGCCAGGACATGGAAGCAACCTAGATGCCCATCAGCAGATGAATGGATAAGGAAGCTGTGGTACATATACACCATGGAATATTACTCAGCCGTTAAAAAGAATTCATTTGAACAAGTCCTAATGAGATGGATGAAACTGGAGCCCCTTATACAGAGTGAAGTAAGCCAGAAAGATAAAGAACATTACAGCATACTAACACATATATATGGAATTTAGAAAGATGGTAACGATAACCCTATATGCAAAACAGAAAAAGAGACACAGAAATACAGAACAGACTTTTGAACTCTGTGGGAGAAGGTGAGGGTGGGATGTTTCGAAAGAACAGCATGTATACTATCTATGGTGAAACAGATCACCAGCCCAGGTGGGATGCATGAGACAAGTGCTCAGGCCTCTTGCACTGGGAAGACCCAGAGGAATCGGGTGGAGAGGGAGGTGGGAGGGGGGATTGGGATGGGGAATACGTGTAAATCTATGGCTGATTCATATCAATGTATGACAAAACCCACTGGAAAAAAAAAAAAAAAGGAAATCAGTTCTGAATATTAAAAAAAAAAGAAAAAGAAAACCAACAGTTCATGCAATGGTATAGTCACCCTTACCTCCAGAGCATATGCTCATAGACCCAAAGGGCATTCTTATTATTCTACTACCATTGAATAGACCCAATTATTGCCAAGTCTGTTATGATAAAAAATAAGTATGTTAGTCCCATCTTTATATAACATAAAAAGATGCTAAACATGACACCTGGGGATTTGGTACCTTCTCTTCACAGTACCTTCTTTACCCCTCTGTCCGCAGTTCTGTCAGATGTCATCCTTTAGCCTGAATCCGATGGATAATGCCACCACTTTGTCTATTCTCAGCAGCCGTGGCCATCATATAAAGAAATACATGAGTTACATTAACATGCAATGAGTGCTTACAGTGTCCTGAACTATATTAAAAATGAGGAGTGATGGCCCCAAGGAATAAGCTCCTATTTTCTTTGAAGCTCGGAATCTTTGTAAGGAATAGATTAAAACCATCTAGTACATAGTTCACCTTCCAACTGTGAACTGGAAAGATGAATAACTTGTAAGAATACTTTACTTGGTTCTGGGTTTATTTTTGTGTTAACCTGTACAGGTATGAATGAAATTCTGGGAATCCATAAAACTTCAGTCAAAATATTGAAACCACAAGGTGAAGCTCTAACTCTGCCAGGAAGGTGTTCAATTTCCCCTTCACAGGCCATTCCAGACTGAAGAGGCCATCTGTGTGTATTCAGGGGCCTCCAGGAAACAGAAGGTTTTGTGGGGGGATTCTGGAGACTATTTAGGGAAGTTTGAGTGTGACTAAGGAAGCCTGTAGGCATATAAAATGGTGGCATTAGTGGTAAGGAACCTGCCTGCAAGTGTGGGAGACATAAGAGACTTGGGTTCAATCCCTGGGTAGGGAATATCCTTGGATGAGGGCATGGCAACCCACTCCAGTATTCTTGCCTGGAGAGTCCCATGGACAGAGGGGCCTGTTGGGCTACCATCTGTGGGGTTGCAAAGAGTTGGACACACCTGAATTGACTTAGCCCACATGCATAGGCAAACTTGAGGATCCCTAAGATAGATAGCACCAGGGGAAGTCATTACTGCCCTGAGAACTGACCCTGGAGAAGGAAGGGGAAGTGTCACTGGAGCCTGGATGAGGTTAAAGAATGCAAGGGGATCCACTGTGGAGGAGCAATTATCATGGAAGGATGTATCCATGGACAGACTGCAGTACCAAGCAGAGGGAGAAGGAAAGAAATACTTCTCTACTCCCTTTGATCTTTTGCATTGCCTCACATTGGCCAAATCCAACAAGAAGCCAGAGGTCGATAAAGCCCAGATTATGGAGGCTGTAAGGTCCCAGGTGGCACTAGTGGTAAAGAACCTGCCTGCCAATGCAGGAGATGTATGAGACACAAGTTTGGTCCCTGAGTCAGGAAGATCCCCTGGAAGAGAGCATGGCAACCCACTTCAGTATCCTTACCTGGAGAATCCCATGAATGGAGGAGCCTGGTGGACTACAGTCCATAGGGTTGCAACACAACCAACAGAACCTTCAGCTGGACACTGAGCACAGCACAAGGTCAGGGTAGAAGAAGGTGGAGAGTGGATTTGGGGAGGGTAAAAAGATGAATGACCGTCACCGTCACCATCTAGGCCAAAGCCAAGGCCAAATCCCAACCTCTATTGAATTGTCTTTACTTGCTCTAAGATACTATTTCCCAAAATGGGGGAGAGGAGTAGGTCTGTGTATAACTTAATTTAACAAACACTGAATTAGCCCATTTAAACAGGTTTCACTACTTCAAAAATTTTCAAAGCTGCGAGAGGCTAAGCGTCGTAATTTTTTTTCAGTAAATAATTGTTCAACACTATGAGGAACCAGACATTGGGCTGGGTGTTGGTGATACAACGGTGAACAGGAGAGACACCTACGCCTGCAGTACTTACAGTCCGGCAGAGGGCAGACAGTAAATAGGAAACAAGGAACTAATTAATTACAAAATGTTGATGACAAAGTTCTCAGAGAATGGTCAACTGTGTGGCACATCTCAAAGGAAAGTTATTTAGCTTTAGAAACCCACATTTCTAGAAATTTTTTATGAAAGGAGGGGCTCTTTGAGAAAGGCACTCTGAGTTTTGCTTCACTTTTAGTTACACATTTTGGGTTTGAAATTTACATAATTAAATGCCTAATACCTAGTTTTGATGACAGCTTTTTCACCCTGCTGGCCCTAGACAGTCAATCAGAGAGTAAATCAGATACATATGGAAAATAGATAGTGGGAAGGTAACATGAAAAAGGAGAAGCAATATCTTAGTTGTCAAAGCCACTTAAATCAACTTCACATTTTCCTTTCAGTGTAGACTCTGTAAGCCAAGATGGTATTGTTAGTGAAACGGCCATGGACTAGATGTATGTGAGGAAGATAAGCCTACTTACCTGATTCTAAGGCAAAGTCCAAAGTGATTTGACCAAGTGGTACAAAAAGCAGAAAGTAACTTCCAGGAGAATTTGTTTGTAATACACATTTATCTGACTTTCTGTTAGAGAATAGGTCTTTTTTTTTTCTCTTGGTCACGCTGTGTGACATGCAGGGTCTTAGTTCCCCAACCAGGGATTAAACCCATGCCCCTAGCAGTAGAAGTGTGAAGTCTTAACCACTGGACACCAGATAAGGCCCAAGAATAGCTTTGTGTGAAAAAGTGTGCAGCCGTTGTGGCAGATGCTGTTTGGGGCCCCACCTGGGAGCCCTTTGCTGGCAGGCTGGTGCCCACCACCCTGGCTGCTGGCAGCGTCGCCCACTAAGGGCTGCCCCTTCTCACGTCTCGCTGACCCCTTCACCAAAGGGAATAGTCATGAGGTTAGGGCTCAACTTTATAGGAACCCCATCCTGGCCAACTTTTCCCCCTTCACACTCTCTCTAATAAATTTTTCCTAAAGAGCACTTCATAACCGTGATCCTTGTCTTCATCAAGCTTCACAGATAACTGGGAATTAGAGGGGATTTAGATGATATCAGAGCAAGGAAGGCATCATTATCCTCTTACTACCTATGCTGTGCGCTGGTCTTTCTATTCTGCCTCATTGAGTTCTAGCCACATCGGATATTTTAATAGTTTTCCATTTTGACTCATTTTCAGAAAGAATATGTGTGGGAAAGCTTATTGATTTAACTCGATTATCCACATCTATGAGAAGCTAAGTAAAGGAAATCAGTCCTGAATATTCACTGAAAGGACTGATGCTGAAGCTGAAACTTCAATACTTTAGCCACCTGATGCGAAGAACTGACTCATAGGGAAAGACGCTGATGCTGGGAAAGATTGAAGGCAGGAGGAGAAGGGGAATGACAGAGGATAAGATTGTTGGATGGCATCACCAACTCTATGGACATGAGTTTGAGTATGCTCTGGGAGTTGGTGATGGACAGGGAAGCCTGGTGTGCTGCAGCTCATGGGGTCGCAAAGAGTCAGACACAACTGAGCGACTGAACTAAACTGAACTAGTCACTAATATGCTATAATAGACCATTGATCCAAATTATAGGCATAAATATCTATGAAAAATATTTTAAATGTGACCATGGCCAGCACTCTAGTGAGCTCTTCATAGTAATAGCAAAGGTTACAATCCTTAAAGAATGTTTGCCACGTGATGTAAAATATTGTTAGAATAGTATTTGCACTGTGCATTATGGTTTTTAAATACACTATCATAAATATTTCATTTGTCTCCACAGTAACCCTGTGACCTGAGTAAAATTTTGGAATCTCAGTTTCACAGATGAAGGAACTGAAGCTCAGGGATATGAAGGGACTTGCCCAGTGTCTAATAGTTATGAAGTTACTTGGTGAAATTTGATGGAGTTTTATTTTTAGCAGATTTGGAGCCTTTCAACTTTATTGCCTATTTTATCCACTTTATCATGCTCTGTCATTTCTTAAATTATTGGACTTTATAACATCCGCTTATGCTTTAGCCATCATAAAACTCTGTAGTACTATTTGTATTCTAGAATTTCTATAAGGCAGCAAAATAGGCTGCATAATTAAATACTTACCTATTTTTTATGAACTTGATGTGTTAAGATTTTTATTTCTCTCCACTTATGAATTTGACTTGTGGTTCTGTAAAATTAATGTCCATTGATTTCTCGGAGAGCTATGCGTTTGCTACACAGAGGGTTTGGTTTTTAGAAAAACCAACAGTACATCATTATTGATTATGTATTGCTTTTCTTTAAGAGCTATTGAGAATGTGAATACTCTTCTTAATGGACAGTCAGACATGCACTCTATTTAATTCATTTTCCCAACTCAGCCTGTCTCCTAGCCAACTACAGTATAGTTTACTTCAGAAATATCAATATACTTTTTCAGCCAAAAAAAGATAGTCAAACAAGAAAATATTGCCCCAAGAGTTAGCTTTTATACTTGGAGCAAATATATGGTTTTAGCTTAGTGGTAGAGAATAGAAATCATCTCTTTTCTGTGGCTTAAAAGAATATACTCTCCATTTGCCTTATCTCCTTGAGTTTGTGCAATTAAAAGTGACAATGGGAATATTGATGAGGCAGAGAGGGAACACAGAACTATTGAGGGGCTCAAGCATATCTTGGAAATTACCATACCAAATGCCTCATGCACTTATTTCTAACTCTGGGAGTGCATGACAGAGCCCAAGCAGGTTTCATGTAATTGCCATACTTTAAGAGTTCCAGAGGGAAATTACTGATCACAATTATTTACTTAAACATAAATGGAAAACTCAAGTAACCTCAGGGTCACACTGAAACAGCTCTGGACTTGGGTTACAACTTCAGAATTAATGGGGAAGAGTAAGCAGTCAGGCCATCGGGGTGCACTTAGCAGTCTCACCATAATTAAAGACCGACTTGCAGCCAAATGACATTACCCGCCGCTCTGGGAAGGGAGAGGGTTTGTCCATTCCAGCAGATCTCTTAGCATCAGGTGCTTGGCACACAGTTCTAAGCCTTTAAGAAAGCACACTTCCTTCAGTGTTGTTGATATACTGATTGTCATGGACTGTCATTTTAATTACTTCTTAATCCTCAACAGTCATGTTATCAAAGGATGTATATACCATGCCAGGCTTGGCATGGAGCTTCAAGCACCACACACAGAAGGTGTCCACATACAATTAGCTCTAATGAGCATAGTGAGATGAACTCTGCAAGTTGCAAACAAACATAACCTGCAAGCTGATCAAGTCACTCAGATCTGGAGATCTGTTAGATTCGCAGAAGGTACAATGCTCTTTGCAAGGTTATTATAATAACAAGACGAACAAGGATTAGGGATGGAACAAGAAATACATGTGAGACCCTAGTTGAAAAAACTTTACTGCTGCCAGTTGAACACATTCAAGCAATGATTTAAGCCTACGGATGGACTGAGATCATTGTCATTGTCTGGCTATTTCATTAAAGCTGATATGGGTCACTGTGAGCGCCAAGTTTTTCCCCAGAGATGGGTCTTCCACAAGAAAATAGACAGCTCTGTTTTGTGGCCTCCATAAAACTCTACTTTGGCTACCAGTCCTTGAAGATGGAGATGCAAGGGCTTACTTCCATGAAATGTGTAAAAAATAAGTAAAGCAGAGAACTGAGGTGACATAGCAATAATAGAGAAACATTTTTTGTAATATTTCCTTTTAAGATATCTGATGAGTTAGCTGGCAGAAATGAGGGTGTTTTTATTTGTTAGGTTTGGTTATTTGTTTTTTTTTTTTTTCCTTTTTGCAGGGGGCAGGGGAGAGATTAGTTTTACCTACATAATTGTTTCTGGTTCCACCTGCCAGGTCTTGATAGCAACAGACCAGACATCCAGGCTCCTTCTCAGGGTCCAGAGGGATCTCATTAGAAGCCGAAGTTGACATAGTTAGCAGCAGCTAGTTTGACCATGACCAAAGCCACACATTTCCTCATCTAATCTGGCTTGTTCTTCAGTCACTCAGTTGTGTCCGACTCTTTGCGACCCTGTGGACTACAGCACACCAGGTTTCCCTGTCCTTCACCATCTCCCAGAGCTTGCTCAAAATCATGTCTATTAAGTCAGTGATACCATCCAACCATCTCATGCTCTGTCATCTGTCATCCCCTCTCCTCCTGCCTCAGTCTTTCCCAGCATCAGGGTCTTTTCCTTAGGAAAAGGCTTAGGAGGAGAATAGCAGCCCTAAAGATGAAAGATTTCATTTTCACTGCAGTTTCCCATAGGACATTAGAAAGGCATAACTCTTCTGAGAAGGTGGGCAATGGGGGAAACCAAGGCAGAGTTCAGGAACTACTTGCCCCAAATCAGAGCACTGAGTGCCAACTGCCCTAGATGCAGTGGCACATGTCACCAGAGGCGTCTGGGATTAGTCAGTCACCCACAAAGCCGCTCACTGTTCAGTTTGACCTGATTCTCAGACAACACCTGAAAAGAATGTTTGCAAGTCTCTGTGATTTACCAATGCCTTCCTTTGTCATGGACTTCTACTTCACACTTTTTAAAAACTTTTAAAATTTATTTACTTTTGGTTGCACTGGCTCTTTGTTGCTGCACGTGGGCTTTCTCTAGTTGTGGTGAGCAGGGGCTGCTCTTAGTTGTGGTGCACGGGCTTCTCACTGCAGTGATTTCCCTTGTTGTAGAGCATGGGCTCTAGGGCACACAGGCTTCAGTAGCTGTGACACACGGGCTTAGTTGCTCCAAGGCATGTGGGATCTTCCCAGAGCAGGGATTGAACTCATGCCCCCTGCATTGGCAGGCAGATTCTTAACCGCCGGACCACCAGAGAAGTCCTACTTCACATTTTATACACTATCAGATTGACTACAGATACTTAGAGAATTAGGAATATCTGGAAGACTTGAATTTGTAAAATTCTCATTCCCAAACATTAACGTTAAATCTATTTCCTGATATGTGAGTGAAGTCACTCAGTCGTGTCCGACTCTTTGTGACCCCATGGACTGCAGCCTATGAGGCTCCTCTGTCCGTGGGATTTTCCAGGCAAGAGTACTGTAATGGGTTGCCATTTCCTGGTATAAGTCAGGACAAATTAACTCAATCATTTGACTGTAGTAAAAAAGACTAGGATTTAAGGCTTTTTTTTCTGATGCAACAAAATGTTTTATATTCTTGCTCTCCAATTATCAGGCATTGTATTAATTTCTTAAAAACTGGAAATATTTAAAATCTAACTAGATTATTAAACATGCTATTTGCTGCTGAAGAGAAAGGCTACTTTAAGGCACTACCTTGTTGGTTAAGTCCTGTGTGCAGGAGACAACACATGACAAACATTTGAGCTATGTTGCCTTGGGCTCAGGGTCTGCAACCACCTCTGTAGGCAGCAGGATCAGCAGACTCTGATTCTTTCCAAGATTTTCTGTGGCTCTTGAAATCAAAGCTTCACCATGTATACAAATTATGTTATATGTGGAGAAGCATTTAAAGAAAAGAAGTTGAGGCTCTACCTTACTATTATTCCACCATTCTTGTTCTAAAGAAATCCATCATTATCCTTTTATAGTTTAAAGAAAGGGGGGAAATTACTCATTTCAGAAAAGTAAGTCATCAGTATTTGTCTTCATGTGTTCATGTGCTCAACAACTGATAGACAGTTTTTTTTTTCTTTAATGAACGTCCTTTTTGTTTTCTGAAATGAATTCGCCTATTCTAAATGTCTAAATGTAATGCTTTGTTTTCAATTATTCCAAGAACTGAGAGCATTAATTATCCCAGCAGCAAGTCAAACTAAAACACTGGTTACAGACATTTAAACTTTGACCCTAAGTAGTAGTTGCCCTTCAAGATGATTCATTTCAGTTTTTCCCTCTAGAGGACTAATCTTTCAACCCTTCCCAGACAACCTATAATTCTGCTCCTTTGCCCTCTCTAAAATCACCCAAGTGCTGTCTGCCTTCCAGGGAGATTTACTGCCCTAATGGCAGAAGCAGTGAAGGTCAGCTGAAAACTTCGGGTCTATCTGCCCGGGGACAGGGGATTCCTAGATAATTTCAGCAGTCCCTGAAAATAATGATTGGTTTCATTAACCCGATGACAGGCCAAACTACAACCCCATTATAACAAGGAGGTTTTTTTTTTTTTTTTTTTCCTTCACTGGGAAGAATTCATTCACTGAATCTTTGAGTATAATGATAACTAACTGCGGGGCAGAGTAAACACATCTGACTCTGTAGCACCATAAATAAGCCATTAAAACAATAACTGCAGGAGTTTGTGGGGTGGTTGTCTTTTGCCCTTTAAGTGCATGTAGAGTTTGGTTCTCATTTCACATTGCTCGCTTTCCTCAGGGGCATGCCACACAGGCGCCTCTGTTTTATCATTCATCATGAAGCCTCTTCAGACCTGGCATCCTAACTTATCTTAAAAGATTTACGAGATGATTTCAGCTAAGTTCCTTGGAGGGTTTGCTCTCAAACTCGGTTAATATCCATAAACTTAGTGAGAGCTAGAAATTGACTCTGATTGCTAAAGTCAATTCTCCATTACCTGAGATGGGCTTACCCCTGGCTCCTCACTACTTCTTGCCTGTGGCTCAGCCCACCCAACATCAGAAGGAGGCTTGTTGGGGGTTGAGATGAGAGTATGAAGGTCCTGGAGGTTGGTGAGTGTGCCTTTGGCTCAGTGTGTTTCCGCTGGTTGCTAAGGGAGATATTGACAGCCATTCATTCAATATGCACTAAGTTAATTTATGATTAACTTCTTAGTTATTTTCTAGGTCTTTCCCCCCATTAATTACACATTTAAATTTTAAATAATAAAACTTATCACAGATAGGACACTGTATTGGTGGACAAATCCACAGATATTTGTCTATGTAATGGTCCTCTGAATCAATTTTCAATCTCAAGTGGGCAAAAAGTAGAAAGAAAAACATGCCAATAGCATGGGGCAAGGCTCTGGAATATCAAAGAGTTGAGTTCCTAAGAGTTGGCTTAATTTTGTAGTTGGTGTTGTAATAAGCATTGTTCAAATAATAGAGAAGTGGAATTTCTTTGAATCTATATGATCCCCTTTCAGGTTTCAATTTCTGGAGTTAGGATAAAAGCACCGAAGGGGCACTCCAAACACATTACTGATGCATACTGAAGAGACATGATGTTCTCTCTCAAGGAGCACATAATTGGAAAGTTTTCCATAAAACTGTCTTCAGAAATCATTCTCTTCCATTCCTTGGCCCTCATTTACCTTCTCAAAGGCTGATATTGGCTCTCTCCCTTGACCTATATGAAGTCAGAGATTCTCATCTCAGTCTAAAATGTCTTCAAAGAATTGTTCCCTCTTAAATCTCCTTCCTTTGCTCCTTTTATGTTTGTCTCCCTCTCTTTCAGGCTGGATTCACGAACAAATTAAATGATATATATGAGTTATTTGGCTTATATTTGTCCCTGTTTTAAGGTAAAACTCCAGTTTTAGCAATGAATAATTCTGTATTTTTCTGTCGGGACATCTACACCCAGAATACACACAGAAAAAAAGTTATTGGTTTTCTCCTAGCCCATTACCTCACTAATGCTATTCTTGTTTGGAGGTACTAGGTGGACTTGAAAGACATAATGTAGCCTGGTTTCCTTAAATAAGTTTCTGTCTCATTTTTCTTCCTTTACTCAAACTTGCTTTGTCCCTTTTTCATCATTTCATCCTTCAGTTTGATTATTAATCACTCATCCTTGTTTTCCACCAAACTTAGATTTAATTTCTTGATAAAAATCTCCCAAATACTAGATCAGCATTTCCCATGCAGCCTTAGACACAATCATTCACGTTGTGAATGAGGATTTGCCATCTAGCCACAAAAATATCTGCTTCCAAAAACAAAGTCAGACATATTTCTTTTGTTGATTTTTACATTTTCATTTTTGGCTTCCTCAGAAGCACTGGATTTATTGTCCCATTACCATGATTTGGTCCTTTCTTCACCTTTGTATTGTCGACACTTCCATCTATTAACTGATACAATCACTTTCCTTCAAAAATGGACATAAATCTGCTCCAACGTGGGATGGATTTATAACTGATGCCTTGGGTTGACTTCCTTGCTTAGTTTCTCACTTTTTTTTAGCACCAAGGATGGCTGTGCACACCACTTCTGTCTCTGTCCTTACTTGTCTACTAGGGGCAACACCCTGAAGCAGTGTGATAAGAAGTCGCATTGGTTACATGCACATTTGTTCCAACCCTCAATAAATTCTGCACTAGTTCCCTAAGGTTTAATCGAGATAACCTGTCTGCCGCTGTGCTGCATGAGGGTCCAGTCATGTTCAACTCTTTGCAATCCCACAGACCGTAGCCCGCCAGCCTCCTCTGTCCATGGGATTTCCCCGACAAGAATATGGGAGTGGGTTGCCATTTCTGACCCAGGAATCAAACTGAACCTGTCTAGGGCTCGGTTATGCAAATGAAACTTTCTGAAAGTTTTGCAAGGAAGGGAGTACCTTCCATACAGCGGTCATTAATACCATGTTACCTCATTGAAGTGTTGCAAACAGCCTCATGAATTATGTACCATTACCCCTATTTTGCAAATAAGACATCAACCACCTCACAGGTAAAGTGTCTTTGCCCAGATTACATAGCTGCTAAATAGCAGAAATGAAATTAGTGCCCAAGTTGGTCTGGCATTCAAAGTATCTGTTTTGTCTACAATATAGAACATCATTCTTTCTCTAAACAAATTCCACTCTTCCAAGAAACAGAAGAAGACCTGCCAACCCACTCTCTCTCCAAGCTAAAAGAATAAAATTCACATGTTTTGGTTAATGGCCCACTCTATATTATTCCCAGGTGATTGGAGGCAAGCAGGTCATTCCAGGAGTATTCATGAAAGAAAGATGTTAAAAAATCATTTTCAATCTTTAATTCCTGAAGTTTACTTAAGCCTCTATCCAAAGTATCTTTTCAGTTTAGTATCACACTGACTAAGCTCTCCAGTGTAGTCAAAATTTATTAAATTGTTCTTGAATGTTGTTGACCCTGAGTATGCATGGCAAGTTTGAGTTTACAAAATGTGTATGTGTGTTCAATCATGTTAGACTCTTTGCAACCCCATGGATTATAGCCCGCCAGGCTCTTCCATCCATGGAATTTTCCAGGCAAGAATACTGGAATGGTTGTTATTTCCTACTCCAGGGGATCTTACTGACCCAGGGATTGAACCTGTGTCTGTTGCATCTCCTATATTGGCAGGCAGATTCTTTACCACTGCACCAACTGGGAAACCCGCTACAAACTAACCATCAACTATCAGAAAACAAAGAACGTTTTTAAAATGTGGATGTATGGCTTACCTGACTTTAAGAGTTGACTATGTATTTGAGAACATCTGGGTTTTCAACCTCATGTCTCCATCTTCTCCCAGCTATTTAGCTTTGTGAAAAGAAATGCTATCTGTCACCATCTCTTGTTTGTTCTTCCTCGAAAGAATTCCTTGGTTTTGCCCCTTGCTATCAAAAGTAAGTGGCTGTCCAAAAGTCTGTGGCTTTTCATTCTTTTGTTGCTCTAAAACCTTCCTAAATACAGTCTCTCTGCCTCAAATTCATCTGACATACCATAATAGCCAAACTAATCTTTTTAAAGCTTATCTTTTAGCCTTTTACCCCCATGCACAAGCATTTCCTGTGGTTCTACCTATTTCATCAAATGTAAAATTCCTCAGTCCAATCACTGAGTCTCTCTGAAATCAAGACCTGTCCTCAACAAAGTCCTCACTATTCCCCAGTACAAACCCACTATCATGTCAGTTATTTCACTGGGCTCCATGTGAGCTGCAACCTGTACTGCAAAGCCTAAGTCTCATCTCTGTACCCTTGATCTGGAGCCTTCTCTGCATCCTATTCATGTTTCATAACAATATGTTATTGAAAGACCTCCCAGTGAACAGCCAGGAACGAAGGGCCAGACAAACACGAGGTAACCTGAGGAAGATCCAGGAAAAGACGTGGAAACTGTGCTGCCACAGGAACTCAATTTCAGCAACTAAACTAGGAGGGTTGAGGAAAGGAAAGAAAGGAAGAAACTTACGGAAAAGGATAAGCCCCAGTGTTATCGTTACTGGCATAAGGGTCAGGGAGAAACCGAGTGTTAGGAAAACAAAGCATGAGCCCATTTCTGGGACGTTGGAAAGAAATTGGAGATCATCGAAAGTCAGTGAACCAGCTGGAGAGGTTTCATGAAAAAGCAGATTTAAAGATTCTAAAGACAGGCTGAGCCATAGTTGTGGGCAAAGTAACTGAGGGCTGCAAAGATCAGAAATAGATAATATCAGGGAAGCAACTAGAACATCATGACATTGAAACTCCCAGGGGTGGTTCGGCAGCTTCCAAGAGGACCTGAACCTCAGATTAATCCCTCCTTTCACAGAGGGCACATTTGTTCAGCCTCACAAAGCCCAGGATCTTTCTCGTAAATCCTGGGATTCTTTGTAAGCTTAAGTACAACTTATTTCTTTGCTTATTTGTATATGTGATCAGAGGTATGGGGAGGGCTCTTTATGATAAGTCCTAAAGCTGGACTAGAAATATGTCTTGGAAATTTTTTTCTTTTTTGAAACTCACACATCTTTTCCAACTGTATGCCAGTTTGGAGATCGGTGGGCAAATATTAATCTACCTGTGGGCTTCAGAGTGCCGAGGGTATTTTCCTTTTGGAGTAGTTGGATAGTAGCAAGGTAATCCTGAAGTTGCTACCCATATTTTTATACACCATTCTCTCTGGTAGGGGGGTAGTTGGGGTCAGAAGTTAGGCAGAAAATAATAAATACCTAACAATAGACTTAACCAGTCTTTAGGATTGCCCTTCTTTGGGACTGGAATGAAAACTGACCTTTTCCAGTCCTGTGGCCACTGCTGAGTTTTCCAAATTTGCTGACATATTGAGTGCAGCACTTTAACAGCATCATCTTTTAGGATTTGAAATAGCTCAGCTGGAATTCCATCACCTCCACTAGCTTTGTTCGTAGTGATGCTTCTTAAGGCCCACTTGACTTTGCATTCCAAGATAGGTGAGTGATCATACCATCGTGGTTATCTGGGTCATTAAGATCTTTTTTGTGTAGTTCTTCTGTGTATTCTTGCCATCTCTTAATATCTTCTGCTTCTGTTAGGTCCATACCATTTCTGTCCTTTATTGAGACCATCTTTGCATGAAATATTCCCTTGGTATCTCTAATTTTCTTGAAGAGATCTCTAGTTTTTCCCATTCTATTGTTTTCCTCTACTTCTTTGCATTGATCTCTGAGGAAGGCTTTCTTATCTCTCCTTGCTATGCTTTGGAACTCTGCGTTCAGATGGGTATATCTTTTCTTTTCTCCTTTGCCTTTCACTTTACTTCTTTTCTCAGCTATTTGTAAGGCCTCCTCAGACAACCATTTTGCCTTTTTGCATTTCTTTTGCAAGTCTAGGCTTGGCAACATTCCGATGGGACAAGAGGTTTGAAGAACCCTTTGCCTGGGGAGTGGGCATTGGGAATTCAGAGTTTATTTTTCAGCGTGATGCTCTTAAAGAAGTATACAAGCAGCTGTCAGATTAACTTCTGTAAGTTTCAAGCTATTCAAGTCTAAAATGTATATATATTTACAGTACTGCAGTCTTATAGTATTGGTGTGAGGATTAACTTAAATAATACGTGCAAAGTCCTAAGCATATTGCCTGGCATTCAACAGCTATATAATGGGCTATATAACCATATTGATAATGCATATAACTCCTTGTTTACCGGCATTGTTTGGAAATGACACATTTTGCAAATTTTGTTGTTGTTCAGTCGCTAAGTTGTGTCCACTCTTTGCAACCCCAAGAACTGCAGCAAGCCAGGCTTCCCTGTCCTTCACTGTCTCCTGGAGTTTCCTCAAACTCATGTCCATTGAGTTGGTGATGTCATCCAACCATCTCATCCTCTGTTGCCCACTTCTCCTCCTGCCTTCAACCTTTCCCAGCATCAGGGTCTTTTCCAGTGATCAGGTCTTCGCATCAGGTGGCCAAAGTACTGGAGCTTCAGCTTCAGTACCAGTCCTTCCAATGAATATTCAGGGTTGATTTCCTTTAGAATTGACTGGTTTGATATCCTTGCTGTCCTAGGGGCTCTCAAATTTTGAAAATAGCTAAAGCCTAATTCTGTATTAAACCTTAAATTTTCTGTTGTTTTAGTTGACTATATTTCTGAAATGTGTTCAGTACATTTCTGTCTTACTTCTTTAAACTGAGACAAGTTCTCCACTAGGAGCAGAGCACGGGGGACTCAGTGGGAAGAATGCTGTACTTTTAATCCTTGAATTTTCAGTTACTATTTTAGTTTTTAGAAATTAGCCCTAAAGGGAACTCTGACAAAGCCTTAAGAGTCTCAAAATTAATAGCAAATTTGTTTCAGTCTGAGTCTTTATTTCCATGCCACAAAACACCTTGCAGCCCCTGGTAGGAAGGAATTAATTTGCCTGTTTAATACATATCCACTGGGTGTATACTGTGTTCCATGATGCTGAATAAACAGCAGGACACAGACCAATATTCCTGTTCTCATGGAGTTTACATTCACGTTGGAGCTAAATTCAAGCCATAAACAAGCGAAATATGTTTTTTTCTAAGATATTAAAAGGTGATAACTGCTGGGGAGGGATACAATTTTAAATAAATAATCAGGTGAGACCTCATTGGTAAGGTGCCGTTTGATCAAAACCATGAAAAAATATGGGGAAAGAGCATTCCAAGCAGAGGAAACAGCAACTGCTAAGACCCTGAGGTGGGAGCCACTGGCTGTCAAGCCATGGGGCAGGGGAGGCTATTGATGAGTAAGAGGAGTAGGAATAGGTAGAAGATGGGGCCAGAGAGGGTTTGGAGGAGATGGAAATCATTTTCATGTCCTTAGCTTTTCTTCTGTGCAAAGGGAGAGTCCTTGGAGTGTTTTGAGCAGAGTGATTTAAGTATTCATAAGTTTCAAAAGTTCTTGAAACTCCAACCATTTGAAAGTAGATACTTGGGGGCAAGGGTGGAAGCAGAGATCAGTACTGTCATGACGGAGGCTACAGACGTGGAAAGTAGACTTGTACACTTTGAAAATATAAGGTGCAGGAGACAGTGTCCACCATAACGCCAAGCTCTTTAGCCTGAATGATTAAAGAATGGAATTATGGCAAAGTGAGGTAGTGAAGCCCACATGTAGAACAGGTTTGAAGGGAAAGAAGGAATTTGGTTTGGGGATACATTGAGCTTGAGATGGGCTTCCCCTGTAGCTCAGCTGGTAAAGAGCCTGCCTGCAATGCAGGAGACCTGAGATGTCTATTAGATATCTAAGTAGCACTGTCAAGTAAGGCATTTGGATATCTGAGTCTGGAGTTCTAGAGAAAGATCCAGAAATAGTCCAACATGCTAGCAATCAATTTTTACACAGGCATCAAGATAATTCAATAATAAAAGTAAAATATTTTCAATATTTGGAAGTAGATATTTATGTGGGAAAAGTAAACTTGGATCCCTAACTCATACCATACATATACATTAGTGTGAGATGGATCATACATCTTCTTTTTTTTTTTTTTGATCATACATCTAATCAAAACTAAAAACCTTTAGAAGAAACAAACACCTTGAAATAGACAAAGTGTTCTTAGCCCAGATGCATAAAAGAAGCATTAATTATGGAAGGGATTAAGAATTTAAACATCATCAAGTTCTGTTCCTAATATGACCATTAAGAAAATTTTAAGCAAGTCTCAGAATGAAGGAAAATATTTGCAATATTTCTGATAAATGACATGTGTCCAGAACATATAAAGATTTCTCATAAATCAACAAAAAAATGATGGTCAACTTTTTTAAATGGGCAAAAGTCTGAATGGGCAATAAACTCCTAAAAATGTGATCATCATCAGTCATTAAGAAAGTGCATTTAGGGACTTCCCTGGTGGTCCTGTGGCTAAAACTCTGAGCTCCCAATGCAGGGGGCCCAGGTTCCAACCCTGGTCAGGGAACTAGATGCTACATGCTGCAACTGAAAGTTCATATGCCACAACTAAAAAAGATCCCACATGCTGCAACTAAACATTCTGGATGCCAAAACAAAGATTAAAGATAATGGGTGCTGCAACTAGGACCCATCACAGCCAAATACATAAAATAAATTACTATTTTCAATAAGAAAGTGCATTTATAACACTCATGAGGTGGCACTAGTGGTAAAGAACCTGCCTGCCAATGCAGGAGACATAAGAGACGTGGGTTCAGTCCCTGGGTCAGGAAGATCCCCTGAAGGAGGGCACAGCAACCCACTCTAGTATTCTTGCCTGGAGAATCCTGAGCGCAGAGGAGCCTGGCAGGCTACAGTCCATAGGGTTGCACTGAGTCGGACACGACTGAAGTGACTTAGCATGCACATGAGATACTACTTCAAACCAGTTAGAATAGCTACAATGAAATTAAATTTGACAATACCAAATATTGGGAAGGAAGTGCAAAACATGAATTCTCACACATTCCTTTATAGACATTAAGATATTACAACCACTGTGGGAAATCATGATGGCAGTTCATACACCTGCTCTTTGATCCAGAATGTCTACTCTCAGATATTTACCCAAGAGAAGTGAAAACACATATCCGCAAAAAAGCCCAAAACACAACACATACAACAATATTCATAGGAACTTTATTGATATAACCTTTGGCTAGAAACAACCCAGATGTGTATCAATATGTGAATGGATAAAACAGCAGTGCTATATTCATACAATGAACTACTACTCAGCAATAAACAGGAGCAAATTATTGGACTTCCAAGGTGGCACTAGTGGTAAAGAATCCACCTGCCAATGCATGAGATGCAAGAGACTCAGGTTAGATCTCTGGGTCGGGAAGATACCCTGGAGAAGGGAATGGCAACCCACTCCACTGTTCTTGTCTGGGAAATCTGGTGGACAGAGGAGTCTGGCAGGCTACAGTCCATGGGGACACAGAGTTAGACATGACTGAGCACACATACACTCACACACACACAAATTATTGGCACATGTAACCACATGGATGCACATCAAAAACATTTGGCTGAAAGAAGCCAGCCTCTCCTTCCCAAAAAGCACAAATGATAACATGATTGCATGTGTCTGAATTATAAAAATAATCCAAACTAGCCTATAACATTAGAAAATAAGAAAAGTGCCTCTTTAGTGAAAGAAGGTTAACGGGGTATGAGACTGGAATTCTCTAGGGTGAAAGAAATCGTCTATATCTTGATGTAAACATTGGCTACGCAGGTATACATATTTGTCAAAACTTTTCAAGCTACTCATGTAAGAGCTGTATGTTTTATGGAATGAGAACTATTTTTTGATTTTAAAATAGAACTGTAAAACTGGCCTCCCCTATAGCTATAAAACTATAGAATGGGTTCCCTAAAACTATAAAAATGGGCTTCTCTGACAGCTCAGTTGGTAAAGAATTCATGTGCAACGCAGGACACCCCTGTTCGACTCCTGGGTCAGGAAGATCCCCTGGAGAAGGGATAGGCTACCACTCCAGTATTCTTAGGCTTCCCTTGTGGCTCAGCTGGTAAAAACCCACCTGCAATGTGGGAGACCTGGGTTCGATCCCTGGGTTGGGAAGAATGCCTGCAGAGGGAAAGGCTACCCACTCCAGTGTTCTGGCCTGGAGAATTCCATGGACTATGTAGTCCGTGGGGTTGCAAAGAGTCAGACACGACTGAACGATTTTCACACAAAACCGGCCATGGCCTCAGCCTCTTCCTCTTCCACATGAACATTTTGGCCCATTGTTCACTCAGTGCTATTATTAGATTTCTCCTTAGAGCAATGAAAAAGCACACAATTGTAAGAACCTCTCAAGCTCTATCAGGTGTTGCTACTTATCCTTAGAACTTGCACTGATGGGAAGAGAGAAGGGAAGAGTTTTTAGAAAAGACAGA
The DNA here is from genome assembly GCF_019320065.1 of Cervus canadensis. Lineage (NCBI taxonomy): Eukaryota > Metazoa > Chordata > Mammalia > Artiodactyla > Cervidae > Cervus > Cervus canadensis. The sequence goes on along the minus strand of NC_057400.1, from coordinate 30,348,753 downwards.
ATTTGTTGTTATGGGCATGTCAAAGCTCTGTTCTTTCTTTCAGAATTCCAGCTGTCCCGGTTGTACCCTAGGTTAAAGTAACATGGTTTATCTAGGTAGTTACACATTCTGTAGTGTTATCTTTACAAAATTTGAATGTTACCACCAGCAGTTTCCCAAAAAGGAAAATACACACTTGCCAAGTAATTGATTTGACTATTTTGTGAGCTGATTTAAATTTTGATTTCAGTTTACTTCTTCCATATCTTGCATATATTATAAATAAGCACCAAAATCTATTACATATGACAGAGCAGTGTCTGAGTTTTCCCCATTCTTCACTATGACCCAATTTAGTACAGAGATTCGCTCTGAATCTGTGAATACCTGAATTTTTTGTTGTTGTTATTTTTGGCCACACAGCACTGCTTGTGGGATCTTAGTTCCCCAACCAGTGATTGAACCCAAGCTGCAGCACTAAAAGCCTGGAATCCTAACCACTAGGCCACCAGGGAACTCCTGGGATATTTTTATAACCTGAGTTCTTTATTAATATCAATCACTTAGTGAAAGTCTCAGAGGTCTTTAAGATCTTTAAAGAGTTTTGATTTATATTAAGTAATCCCAAATAACTTTGATTGGGTCTTCAAGACTACTTTGTAATATTTTCTGCCTCCCACCTTCCAGTCAGGCTGAACACAATCATTTCTTGCTGTGTTCACACAGTTCCTTTAAGAGCCTTGAGGGTGCTACTTATAATTTACTAAGGACAGAGGTATGAGAAACCCAGTCCAGTATTGCTTAAATAAGTGCAAATTAAGTACATACCCAACAATAATTGAAACTATTAATAGTATTATGCTGATGAAGAAATGCATTGATGAAATACCATAGAAAATGCAGACGAAATTATATGTATCAAAAATTAGAATATTTCAAATAAACAGAGAAGGGGTAGATTATTCACCAAATGGGTGGATTAAAACACTAAATATTTGAGAATAGGGTAGTTATTCCATCTTACCAAACACCAAAGGTAATTCCAATTAAATTAAAGTTTTAAAAGTACAAAAGAGACATTATGAAAACCATAGAAGAAATATATGTGACTATTAATATTTTCTTGGGATAGGAGTGTACCTTCTATCATACACAAAGAAGAAATAATAAAGAAAAGGATTGATTTTATTACATGAAACTATAACAAATTTAAGTGTAAAGAATAATAAAATCATAAAGCAATCAGTAGATAGAAAAATAGCTATACATTTATGACAGCCCAAGGATTAATAGGCTTAGTATGTAAAGAGTTCTTGCAAACAAATTTAAAAACCACTAAAGTGAAAAATAGACAACAGGCAAAAGCAATTCATGAAGGAAATGTGTCTCGAAAGAGTAAAGTATTGGATGGATTCTCCTAAATAGATGCATGGACAGAGCTTTACAACTGCTATATGGGTACTTCTGTGGTCTCCTTAGTCCCCCTTCTCAGTTCTTGAATGGTTAAATTTGCCAATTTAATGTGCAGAGGTTATGAAGGGTTTTCACTGCTGGAGCCATCTTTTCACTGGGCTTCCATTAAACCATGACTACCCTTACAAGTGAAGAAAGCTGAGAGCCGAAAAATTGATGCTTTTGAACTGTGGTGTTGGAGAAGACTCTTGAGAGTCCCTTGGACTGCAAGGAGATCCAACCAGTCCATCCTAAAGGAGATCAGTCCTGGGTGTTCATTGGAAGGACTGATGCTGAAGCTGAAACTCCAGTACTTTGGCCACCTCATGCGAAGAGTTGACTCATTGGAAAAGACATTGATGCTGGGAGGGATTGGGGGCAGGAGGAGGAGGGGACGACAGAGGATGAGATGGCTGGATGGCATCACCGACTCGATGGGCATGAGTTTGAGTAAACTCCGGGAGTTGGTGATGGAAAGGGAGGCCTGGAGTGCTGCAATTCATGGGGTCGCAAAGAGTTGGACACGACTGAGCGACTTAACTGAGCTGAACTGAACTGACCCTCACAAGACAAGTAGCTTGGGTAAGAATGCTGTCTATGAACAGGGGATAGATCAAAGTTGCTTGATTTTTCCAGGCTAGAATCCATGACTCTGCCTTTATTTACATAATTGTCCTAAGTTCCTGAAGTAAGCCACCGTAGACACCATACATTATCTTCCATCTGTTTCATAAAGGGCTCAGGTGGTAGAGGCAGTTCCGTGGAGTGGTCAAAGAGGAGACCCTGGACAAGCCTAGAGTCATGGCTGCCTCATTAGAATCCTGGCTCACAACTGACAACCTGAATTCTTAACCTCCCTGAGTATGATTCCCCAGCTGTAAAACAGAGATAAGGATAGTACTTGCCTTACAAAATCATTATAAATGTTTAATAAGATTATATGTATAAAGCTTTATACATGTAACTATACATAGGAACTACCCAGTCACTGTTGACTGTTACCTTTATTATGGGCAAATAACCTTAATTCTCAACCTTCTAAATAAAAATGCACTAAGATATCAAAGGATGATTTAGTTTCCCTTTATGTGGACATTCATGTGGTACATGGGGGAAAGTATAGCACAGTTGGTGCTCTGTATCCATGAATATAAAGAATCAACTGGTATTCTTTGTACTGTCATTTTGTGTAATGGAATTCTTATACTCATGGAGACTTCTTGAACCAATCCCCTCCGGTTGCCAAGGAACAATTTTACTGGCATTTAAAGATCTGATCCTAGTCTTAAACTCACCTCTCACATTAGAAATCACATGACCACTCTGGGCTCAGGTTCTGTATCTTTTAAATAAAATAGTTGAACTACTTACTGCTGTACCCTTTTCTGTCCAATATTCTGCCCTAGAGAAATACAAACTGGCAGATAAACTGGGGTCTTTAAATATGGTTATGTGTACAGTAGGTAATTATGAGGATCTTTGAGCTAATATAAGTCATAGTTTTTAAAGGCTAAAGGAAAGTATTAACTCACCAAACACTTGGAATTATATCAGTTTATTATAGCACTGATTATGTCTTGTCAGTCAGAAGCTCCAACTGACAGTTAAGCAACTTTGATTAATTTTTTTAATTACTTAAGAAAAGGAGTTAATTTAGCATGTCACAAAAAGCAGGGAAAGTTTTTTAGTGGTGAATTTGTGAAGGACTATCCTATGTGCTTGGTATTGACAAAGATATTTCAACTGCTAACAGTTTTATAGAAGAGCCAAAATCCATGTTAAATTACTCTATAGAGCATGTCACGTGTTAGTCAGTTGTGTCTGACTCTTTGCGATGCCATGGACTGTAGCCCGCCAGGCTCCTCTGTCCATGGAATTCTTCAGGCAAGAATACTGAAGTGGGTAGCCATTCCCTTTTTGAGGGGATCTTCCTGACCCAGGGATCAAACCTGGCTCTCCTGCAGTTCAGGCGAATTCTTCACTGTCTGAGCCACCAGGAAAGCCCTGTAGAGCATAGAACAAGAGTAATAATGAAAACACCCAGTAATGTTGTACGTTTATAGTAAGCTAAGAACTATTCATCTCTTTCTGTGGATTATATCTTTTAGTCCTTACAGCAACCTATTCCCAACTCACAAAGAAGAAAACTGAAACTTAAGAATGGGACCTATTGTCACCTAAGATGAATCTCCAGAATTTCAATATTTTAAACAATAAAGGAGTCTACGGAACATACTTTGAAAACATTTATAATTAACCCCCTCCCCTTTTTTTTTTTTTTTTTTTTTAATTTTTTTATTAGTTGGAGGCTAATTACTTCACAACATTTCAGTGGGTTTTGTCATACATTGATATGAATCAGCCATAGATTTACACTTATTCCCCATCCCGATCCCCCCTCCCACCTCCCTCTTCACCCGACTCCTCTGGGTCTTCCCAGTGCACCAGGCCCGAGCACTTGTCTCATGCATCCCACCTGGGCTGGTGATCTGTTTCACCATAGATAGTATACATGCTGTTCTTTTGAAACATCCCACCCTCACATTCTCCCACAGAGTTCAAAAGTCTGTTCTGTATTACTGTGTCTCTTTATCAGACAAAGCATTGACAATGTGCAAGACAAACATGAGAGGTAGTTCCTCCTTTCAAGTCTAGTTATTTGGGAGGGAGCAGGAGCTGGTGAAACACATAGGTAACACATGCTGGCATTTAGAGGAATTAACTGGATTACCCACTTAAGAATTATCACTGGAACATTTTTAGTTTACTCTTGATGTCTCCTTGCTTGCTCTTCAGCTCCCTTTAAGCTTGTAAATTCACATAATTAGTGTGAAAGCACTTAAAAACATGAGTTTCAGTATTAACCCAAGCAAAATGTAATTATAGAAGTAAATGTATAATAGAAAAAAAAAGTGTAGTTCTCTGCAATGTCCAAGAAAAGTGACTTTTGGAATTAGGAAGTATCTGCTATTAGGAAGTATTTTATTCACATGCTGTTCTCTTCTACTCATTCATTTATTCACTCTGTAATTATAGGGAACATACTAAATATGTAGGAATTGAACCCTAATTTGAGGCAGATGATGGAAAACTGATGCTGCTGGACTGATGTTGAACAACTGTTATCACCATTCATCTGTGGGTCTCCTTCCAGAGATGTCCTTTGATGTTTAAGAACAGCTGCAAAGTAAAAAAGAAAGGAAAAATTCAGCATTGGCCACACTTACAGCTTTGTCCTTTGTCCAGAGAGTTCAAGGTGGATTTACAGGTAAATCTTTCACAACCAGATGCCAGTTATGCATCTGAATCTCACCCTCCATGGGTGTTGCCCTAATCTCTCCCAAAATACAGAGGTCACCTTGAAAAGTGCCTCAAACACACTCTAAATTACCAGGATTATTTGCTGTTTCTTTGAAAATGACTTTCATGTGAAAATACTTCAGAAACATAAAAGTTAATCACCCCCTATCATTACTTGCATCTAGCAGCAGAATAAAGAGAAAATTAAATTCTTCTTCATTCTTTCCTACAAAATGAATTAGAACCTCGCTCAATCTTCTCCACATTATACGTAGAAATGGAACACAACCCAATATTTCTCTCTCTCTTTCTCCAATGTTTCTCACTCTGCTTCAAAAAGGAAAGGGTAAAACACAGACTATTTTAAAACTGTCATAGTTGGTGAGAAATTCCAGGGGGAGTTCTGTTTCTATCAGAAGTATGTTGTGAAGGTCTGAAAATACAAGTTTATGAGAGGTTAGGTCTCTAGCGAATGAGATGTACCTTACTGACGTATTCAACAGAAACCATCAAAGTCTTCATAAGTATGTAACCCTACATATTTTATCATCAGTGTTCAGCACATCCTTGATGTTTATTTTTAATAAGAATGTCCAATCCCAACATTTTCCTTCTATTTCAAACTTTTCCATAGGCTGGCCTGAATGTAAAATGGAAACCCTGTGTTTTGCTAACTGCAGGGTGCTCAGTTTGAGTTCCATGAATAAAATATGACTCTGATCATTAAAATGTAATAAAAGTCAGTGCTTTGAAACCTTAACCTAAACAAGCTTGCTCTCTGATCCTGGAGGCGAACTTCAGCTGTTCTCTCAGCAGGGCCTTTTCTGCAGAAAGCCCAGGTCTCATACAAACCACTGGAATCTGCTAAGGCAACATGCACCGCTGAACACACAGTCAGAGCCTTTGCCACAGTAGGGATCTCCCGGGGCCTCTCAGCACTCTGTCACATTCAGGCTGCCAGAGTGTCCCTATTCCCACTCTCCTCCTACAAAGAATAAATAAATAGGTAAAAGCAGGGCTCAGGTTGTAGAAAGATTACATTTGTGGTTGAATGTCCCTCACCTTGTCTCTCAGAAAATCTCTTTGCAGGAACACAGACCAAGGTGACTTCAGTCAGTTTAAGAGATGGTTCAGCAAATGTTCACCAAAATTGGCCAACGGGATTGAGAGAGAAGGCTCTCAAGTAAGAGGTGTAGAAACAGAAGTCAAACCGTGCTCTTGGAACTTCTTTTTTACTGGTGTGAATGTAACCCACACTGAAGCACGTGGGAAATAGCTGTAAGCTGCTACTCCCACCAGGATTCCCGAAAAGGATGTTGAATATACCCAGAGAGCTATCTTAAGGCCCATGTTTCTATGCTGGGGTGAAAAGGTCAATTTCAACTCATACCAAGGTGCAAGTCACTTTTTCTCCTCGAAAGAATATAGTTCAAGAATTCTCTCCTATTTCCGCATAACAAACAGAAAGTGAAACTGCCCAACTAGAGGAAAAAGAAATTTTATTAAAGGAAAAGGAAGTAAATAACTATTAAAGCTCCCAGATAGTACATAAATAATGTCAGATTTATTTTCAGTGCTTAATTTTATAAAGTGAGTTTGGGGCAATCATGTAAAACAAATGATAACTTCCTGGTGGAGAAAAAGAAAGACATTAAAAGTCTAAATTCAAAATCCCAAATGTGCTGGGGCAGTGTCACTGTAAGAAAATGGTGTGTTTTGATTCTACTGAAACACTGATCCCTGTAAATTTTTACTCATAAAGACATGGTCAGCTGCAGAGGGAAAAGGTAACTGGGCCAAGCCAAAATAAACAGACACATCAAGATTCCTACATTTGATCAGGGCTTTTGAAGCTTAGAAACAATCTATGATCTAACCCTTAATATATACTTTTCTCAGTTCTGGAACTCCATTGAGTACAATTTCTATAAATGAGATTTGATCAATAGCTTGAATACTTTAAAGAGAAGCAATCATCAGATAAGGGGTTAGGGTGCTGTTTGAACTTAGTACTGTCCCTTCTATCTCAGCTAACGTATTTGTCTTAACCTCAGTTCTCTGGTGCATAGGGTACCCCAGGAGTGCATATAACCTAACTCCAAAATGAAGGTTATATCTGGGAGTTGTCTGTTAGTGACTGAATTATTTTTCTTTCATTTAGGCCAGAGCTGTCCTTCAGACCACATCTAGTTCTTATTCTGGTTTCTTCCAACCTATAGGATGACAGTATTGTGATCAGTTCAACTGAAAATGAAGTCTCTCAGTTGTGTCCAACTCTTTGCAACCCCATGGACTGTAGCCTACCAGGGTCCTCTGTCCATGGGATTTTCCAGGCAAGAATACTGGAGTGGGTTGTCATTTCCTTCTCCAGGGGATCTTCCCAACCCAGGGATCAAACCCAGGTCTCCCACATTGCAGGCAGACGCTTTACCATCTGAGCCAGCAGGGAAGCCCAGCTGAAACCCACAGCATAATCCTTCTTTGCTGGGGTGTGGTGACAATTCCATTAAATAGGATTATATTGAAAATGCTTGCCAACCACTCAGCATGGAGCCATGGAGGAGGGACCTGAAGACCTTTAGTTGTTGGATGGTAAGGAACTGCAGAAGGTTCCTGAAGACCAGCAGAGCTGAGACACAGGGATCAAGTGGTGATGGGGGTGATGAGTGGGAAAAGTGGTTTATGTCTCAGGGCTGAGACCATTTGGTTAAGCAATATTTTAATTGCTGCTCCACTAGGCTAGTTTGTCCTGGCTGAATGCAACAGGTGGGTGGTTTATAGGTTATAGATCAGAGGGCCTAGAGTTATGAAAATTGAAACTCTGTAGAGTGAAAGTTTTAAGAGCCTAGTTTAATATGCCTGACAATTGACCTCAACTTAAAGTGAAAGTGAAGTCTCTCAGTCGTGTCCAACTCTTTGCGACCCCATGGACTGTAGCCTACCAGGCTCCTCCATTCATGGGATTTTCCAGGCAATAGTACTGGAGTGGGTTGCCATTTCCTTCTCCGGGGGATCTTCCCAACCCATGGATTGAACCCCGGTCTCCTGCACTATAGACAGACGCTTTACTGTCTGAGCCATCAGGGAAGACCTTAACTTAAGCTCTCTTCAAAATTCCTCTGCCTCTCTTAAATCCCCTTTCCTGTATTAACTATCTCTCATTTTTCTTCTACAGAATGCCTCAACGCTCTCATTCTTTCATTATCTCTTCCCCCTTTTCTTATCTTATACTTTGCTCTTTCCCTCTGCTTCCCCCCACTCCACACCCACTGTATTCTCTTTCTCTTGTTTCCCTTCTTTATCCTTTCTGTCCACTCCTTATAATCTTCTAGAAGTATAATGATTTTTGTAGTGTTTTTCTGTAAGTCTTTGGGGCTCACTCTAAGGGCTGTAAATGGAAGGAAATGTTGACAAAAGGATGTAAAATGAAAAATAAGTCTTATTTTCCTTGAGTGCAGAAGAAGAAACTTATTTCAAAATGTGTGCCTGTGTACTCAGTTGCTCAGCGGTGTCAGACTCTCTGTGACCCCATGGACTGTAGCCCATGAATTAAAATTCTCACCCTGCTCTCCTTGGGTGCATTGTCACAAGGACCCTGTTCTCGACCTTGCCTAACCAATAAGCCAAGCTTGTTTCTATAAATTACCTGGTTGCTTGTTCAGCCCAAGTCACTTTTGGCCACTGAGCCGCTCCCTCCTCCTACGTCACCCATCCGCATTAGTCCCAGATTTTCACAGCCTTGGGCTTTCCAGGTAGCTCAAACGGTAAAGAATCTGCCTGCAATTTGGGAGACCTGGGTTTGATCCCTGGGTTGGGAAGATCCCCTGGAGAAGGACATAACAACCCACTCTAATATTCTTGCCTGGAGAATTCCATGGACAAAGGAGCCTGGTGGGCTACAGTCCATGGAGTCACAAAGAGTCAGACATGACTGAGCAACTAATACTTTCACTTTTACATGGACAAAGCAGAGGACAGTCATAACCCTTTCAACTAAGAGCAGCCTAATTCATTAAGCTGAGTCAGTAGATTTCAAGGGGCACTGCCAAGCCTAGTAGGTGACCTGCATATAAACAGCAGAGATTTTCCAAATAAAACAAAAGAGGATCTTTAGAATCCCCCACAGCACAGGTGTCCCATGTCTACCTTGCTCTCCGGGGCCTATTTGTCTTAGATTAACTCCCTGCCCTTCCCGAACCCACTCTGCTCTATTTCCCAGGATCCCAGGTCTGTTGGTTTCTGTATGTGTTCAGCCAGTGGGAGACACTGCCCAGAGAAAATGTGATTCTCCTCTTTTCTTTCCTCTCTGGACTCCTTTTCCCCTACTTTTCTGCTTTAGATAAGACTCTGAGTTGGCAACTGTTCCTCAGTTGTTTGTTCAGCCTCTTCCATCTCCTGGAAACCAATTCCCTGAATTCAGTTCCCTCTGTTTTAAATTCTCACAGTGGTTTCCATTTTTCTGGATGGACTTTGACTGGTTGCTCCTTTGGAGCAATCATCTTTCTAAAAGACAACATTGCTTCTGTCTAACCCCAGCTCCTAATACCTGTACTGCATACCTGTATGTGCATGCATTTCAGCCACCACCTACACAAATCTGTGCCTTCCATTCTGCCTTCCTAGTTAAATTCCTGTTAATGCAGGAACTGCAGATCTAATTTTCTTCCACCAGAAGAAATAGACGGGTCTAGTATGTCGGGATTCAAATCACGGAAAAGGAACCGTCTCCCCAGCACTCAGCATCTGTCCCTAATCCCAGCCAAGTCATCATAAACAATAGTCAAGTGATGAAAGCTTCCCTGGAGCTCCCCAGATGGATGCCAGGGAATTAGAAAACCTTATGAGATGGTACATGAGATTTTATTTGAATGCCTACTATGTTTTATTTTCCTTAGGAGACAGTCTATTTATTTCATTGATTTCTCAGAGGGAACACAAATCTAAACTGGTGAGAAGATGGCTACATCAAAATTTAAAACTTTGTACATCAAAGGACACAATCAACAGGCTGAAAAGGCAACCCATGCAATGGGAGAAAATATTTGCAAATGATATATCTGATAAGGAGTTAACATCCAGAATACATAAAGAACTCCTACGACTCAGTAATAACAACAACAAAACCCAACTACAAATGGGCAAAAGATTTTTGTGATATATTTCTCCAAAGAAGATATATGGTTGGTCAAAAAGCACATGAAAAGATGCTCAACATCACTAATTACTGTTGCTCATTGTTTAGTCACCCAGTTGTGTCTGACTCTTTGCGACCCCATGAACTGCAGCATACTAGCTGTTCCTGTCCCTCACTATCTCCCAAAGTTTGCCCAAGTTCATGTCCATTGCATCAGTGATGCCATCAAGCCATCTTGTCCTCTGACACCCTCTTCTCCTTCCGCCATCAATCTTTCCCAGTGTCAGGGACTTTACCAGTGAGTCAGCTGTTCGCATCAGATAACCAAAATATTAGAGCTTCAGCTTCAACATCAGTCCTTCCAACAAGTATTCAGGGTTTATTTCCCTTAAGATTGACTGATCTGATCTCCTTGCTGTCCAGGGGATTTTCAGGAGTCTTCTCCAGCACCAGAGTTCAAAGGCATCAATTCTTTGGTGCTCTGCCTTCTTTACAGTCCATCTCTCACAACCGTACGTGACCACTGGGAAGATCAGACTTGACTATATGGACCTTTGTTGGCAGAGTAATGTCTCTTCTTTTCAACACACTGTTAGGGAAAAGCAAATCAAAACCATGAGATACCATTTTACTCCCATTAGGAATAGTTACTATACAGAGAAAAACAAAAATGCCAAATGTTGGTGAGGATGTAGAGAAATTATACTTGTGCACTGCTGGTGGGACTGTAAAATGGTACAGCCACTATGGAAAAGCATAAAGTGGTCCCTAAAAAAACTTTAAATAGAATTAAAAAATGTTCTAGCAATTCTACTTCTGGATATATATCCAAAAGAGTTGAAAGCAGAATCTCAAAGAGATATGTGTACACCCATATTCATAACAGCACTAGTCACAATAGCAAAAAAGTGGAAGCAACCCAAGTGTCCATCAGCAGATGAACGGATGAGCAAAATGTGGTACAAACACACCAGGGAATACTATTCAGCCTTATAAAGGAAGGAAGTTCTGACACATGTTATTAATACAATGGATGAATTTTAATGACATTACGTTAAATGAAATAACCAGTCACAAAAAGACAAGTACCCTAAGATTCCACTTAAGTGCCCAGAGTAGCCAAATTCATAGAGACAGAAAGTACAATGTTGGTTGCTTGATCGCGTCTCAGTCTTTTGGCTAAGATTGTACAATGAGTACAATGGTGGTTGCTTGAGGCTGAGAGAGGGGAGACTGGAGATTACTGTTTAAAGGATGTAGATGTTCAGTTTTTCAAAGTGAAAATAGTTCTGGAGGTTAATTGCACAGCAGTGTGAATGTACTTAACACTACTGAACTGAACATTTGAAAATTATTAAGATGATAAATGTTAATGTGTATTTTATCACAATTAAAAAATTTTAAACAATTTTTGTGAAACCTACCATACACTTGAGAACCTATTTTATTGCCCAAAATGATGGGTTAAGGAAGATTGGATTCAGGTCACATTATGTCTTTTTATCTCCATAACGTAAATAATTAATTGAGTTGGGATTTTGTTCACTTTAGTTTAGAGGTGTGTAACTGACCAGAATTTCTTAGATGAAGATGACTTTGAAGATGTGGTTTGAAGACATTGATTTGGTTTTAGATTTTAATGGATATCACATGATAAATGGACTTACTGCTGTGTAGTTAATGCTGGTAGCTCTGCCATCTGGTGAAAGAAAGCAGGGTAGTAGGGTGAGAGGAATTTTGACCTGAGTCACAAAATCAGGGCATAAATCTTTGTCCCATCACTGGTGACCTAGGGCAGTGCAAACAACTTCTCTGAGCTTCAGATGCTCTATCTATAAAATGGGACAAATAATATATGTGTCTTATTTCCTAGTATGTTACAAGGCTCAAATAAGAAAATAAATGCAAATACACTTTAAAAGCTCTAAAGTGTGATCCAGAAAAGGTATTTAGTCTAATTCTCATGATCCTTGGTTATGTTCTCCTTCAATTATTGTTATATCTCTTTTCCAAGTCAATCTGTTATTTATTAGTTTTATTGACTTATTCAGGGGCTTCCCTCGTGGCTCAGCAGTAAAGAATCCACCTCCAATGCAGAAGACGTGGGTTCAATCCCTGGGTTGGGAATATCCCCTGGAGGAGGGCATGGCAACCCACTCCAGTATTCTTGCCTGGAGAATCCCACGGACTGAGGAACCTGGCAGGCTACAATCCATAGGGTCGAAAAGAGTCGGACATGACTTAAGCAACTTAGCACACAATGAAGAATATCATAATTAATACCAGTCTTGTGCAAATTATCTTCCAAACTTTATTAATGTGCAGGCATATAATTCTCTATGGAAATTAGCTGTTGTCTACCTCTTTATATTCTGTTTTTTCCATTTAACATCATACCCCATTCTCAGGTATTAATGAGAATTATGAAAGTATCTGTTACTGCAAACCAGTAATATGCCATAGTTTGTGGCATCATTCCTGGAGAGGCCCGAGTCTTAAAATATTGGCCAATAAACAGAAGCCTCTAGAGACAAACTGATATACTGAATATGCCTTGCACAAAAGTGCCAAACTATAATCTGATGGAACTGAGAATGAATGGAGTGTCAGCCTTTTTGGCTGAGAGAGTTCTGAGGCAATGCCCTAAGGAAAACAGAAACGATGAATGTGGTAAATGGCAGTCCTGGGAGACAGAAAGACTTAAATTCTGCAGAGTTATTAACCAAAACTAGATTCATCACAAGTGAAAGACCAAAGCAGGAAACCAAGCATAGGGAGACACGGGGACATCCCTGGTGGTCCAGTGGTTAAGAATCTGCCTTGTAATGCAGAGGCCACAGGTTCAATCCTTGGTCTAGGTGCTAAGATCCCACATGCCTCGGAGCAGCTAAGCCCTGGTGCTGCAAGTACTGAAGCCCACATGCTCTGGAGCGCCAGCAACACAGCTAAAGAGTACACGCTGCAACAAAAGATTCTGCGTGCGTGACAAGAATATCCCACACGCCACAGCTAAGACTCCATGCAGCCAAAGAAATTAATTGATTTTTAAAAACGAGTAAGGAATAAAATAATTGAGATCTAAAAAAAAAAAAACACCGAGTAAGGAGATGGTGCATAAAGAGGTTCATAATTTCAGTAGCAGCTCATAAAACATGGGTTTGAGTTCCAATTCTGTCACCAACTAATGTCACTGACCTATCATTGGGAAGGACAACTTAACCTCTACAAGTCTCCATTGTCCCATCTACAAGACAGAATAGTAGTATCTAACTCATAGGATTGCTTGGAAAATTGAATGATATAATACATGTAAAGCACTTCACACATGCTCAGAAATTGCAGATGTTAAGAGTAAATTTGGCAGTACATTTCTATATCTTAAATACTCACAGTGTGAAGGCTAAATGAACTCTCTGTGGAGGGCTCAAGGCATATCAATCTTGTAGGAGTCAGGCATCCCCAACTGGAGGTGCCAACTCAGTCCCTTTTGAAGGATGTTAAATTTAAAAGGCAGCACTTCTGTTGCGTTCAATGATAAGATGGCACCCGTGCCTCCTACTGTAAACCCTTACCTGACACCTGAGTACAGGGTACAGTATTTACTACTTACAAGTGTCTGATCATCCAACATTAATGATGCAGTGTGGTGGCCAGCCCTACTTCAAGTCTCAGCTACTTGAAATTCATCCTTCATTAGATAGCAGTATCTGTTGGCAAAGAAAAAATATTGAAGTCCACTTCCAAACATTACAAATTCTGGATGAATAGAACAGATTTCTTAAGCTGCTAATGAGAAGTAGGTTTATCCAAGTGTGAAAGCAAATCCTGTGATCTAAGGAAGGCAAGGGCCGCGAAAGCAGCAGGCAATCCACAGTTAGTAAATTCCCAGGGTTTGAAACTGCCACAACACCCAGCGGCTTCAAAAATGTGGGGTTTTGTTTTTATTTTTTCCCTTAAGGTTGACCCAAGAGCCACAGTTGGCTCATTTGGCAGAAAAGCTGCACTTTCCAACATGCAGAAAACATCGAGGCATCGATGTAGAGAAGGAGGCGTGTGCAGTTTCCCTGTGTCCAGTATTTGATTTTTACAGGCATAACCTGTGCCCCAACAATTCCATTCCTGGGTGTATGTTCAACAGTCATACAGTCATCTATATGTGCACCAAAAGCATGTACAAGACAGCAACAGCAGCTTCATTTATAACAGCTCCAAAGTAGAAACAACCCAAAGGTCCAGTTTATTTATGGATAAATAAATTGTGGTATATTCATATAAATGAATGATAATCAGCAATGAAAATGAATAAACTACTGCTGCACAAAACAATGTGAATGAACTCACAAACATAAAGTCAAGAAGCCAGATAGAAAAGAATCGGTACCTGATGATTGCCGTTTTAAAAAGCTCAAAATCAAGCTGGCCTAATCTATAAGGCGGGAGATTTTGAGAGGTGATCACCTTTGTGGAGGAGGGGTCAATGAGTGCCCACTGGAAAGTGCCCATTGGGGCTTCTGGGATTTTGGTAATGTTCTACTTATTGACTATGAGGTAGTTATGTGAGTGTGTTAACTATGTTCTAATTCATCAAACTGTCACTTTGACTTGTTCAGTTTTCTATATGCATACATACTTCAATTTTAAAATTTTATTAAAACAGATTTTTACTAAAATGACTAATACAAAAAAATGGAGAAATTACCTTATTGGATCAGAGTGATGGGAAATTTGATCAAAGTTCCCTATAAGGAAACCAAGAGACACTCATTAAAGTTGCTATGTGTGCAGTCATCATTAAGTTAAACTTCTGTCTTTTGTCCAAATAACCTGCTCTGACACTTAATCTAATAATCCATTATTATCTTCTTCAAGTTACATTATTTTTATTTATTTGGCTTAACAAGTTCTATATATTCATTATTGCTATGAAAAATATGCCTTCTATGTATTAATCTCTTTCAAGCCTCAAGGGGTATCCCAACCATCCTAGTATGCCAGAAGTTAATCAATAAGTATGCATTCATATTTTATAATTTTGTCAGTGCATTTTGTATAGTCTTTCCCTACTCATATTTCCAGATTCAATACTTGTAAGCTTTATTCTCTGTGGTTAGACCCTCAGAATTTGGACTTTGTTTTTTATATGTGACCTTCTGACTTCCTGAGCATTTTAGCAGCCTTCTTTGAACCTGGTCTGTGTTCATGAAGTCTTTCCTAGTTTCATTGTCCGTGATGCTAATGAGGTGGGTGAGCTCTGCATTGCCTGAACACACCTCTCACATGCCCAGCTTCCTGAGCCTTTTGAGCAGCTTTCTGGAATATAAAAATTGCCAGCCTGGCTAACCTGCATCAAAGCTGTTAGCTCACCTTTTGTATAGTTATTGAGAAATACATTATTTGTATTTGCCACACTGCAGCTCATCTGTCTACCTCATTCTCAGAACACTCACAGAGCCTTCCATTTGCTTTCTGAAATAAATCCACTGGAGTAGCGGTCCCCAACCTTTCCGGCACCAGAGATCGATTTCGTGGCAGACAATTTTCCCATGCACTGGGGTGGGAGGGATGGTTTCAGGATGATGCAAGAGCATTACATTTATTGTGCACTTTATTTCTAATCTAATGCTGCTGCTGATCTGACAGAAAGTACTGGTCCACGGCCTGGAGTTTGGGGACTCCTGCACTATAGAGCCCTTGAGTTTCTTGATTTTCTTTGTAAAGTTGACATCAGTGTGTATTCTTGCCTCTAAAACAATTATGAAGCAATTAAAAATATATAAGCTCAGCATCAACTCTACATTTAGCCTTGCTGATAAGTACTTATGTAATTTTTAGTTGACATTTTCTGGCATTAGTCTGGTTTCTTGTCCTTGCTAACACATTTTCCAAAGTGAAAGTGTTAGTCGCTCAGTTGTGTCCAACTCTTTGCGACCCCGTGGACTGTAGCCCACCAGGCTCTTCTCCCCATGAGATTCTCCAGGCAAGAATACTGGAGTGGGTAGCCATTCCCTTCTCCAAGGAATCTTCCCAACCCAGGAATTGAACCCAGGTCTCTTGCATTGCAGGCATATTCTCTATGTCTGAGCCACCAGGGAAGACCACATTTCCCCAAAGTCTATAATAATAGTTTTTGGGTTTTTTCCCTAAGATTTTAACATGAAACCTAATCTATGAACATTGGAAAATCCAGTACATATATGTGGTAGCTGACTCTTATCTGAATAATGACAACAAGTAACATTGGGAGCTTGTAATCAGAGTTGAGGACCCTGATCAGTGATTACATGCTTCTATCTCTTTTAATCTCTTCAGATATCCCGGTGGGTGAGTACTGTCACCATACCGAGTTTAACAAACAGGCTGAGGTCACCTATATCGCACTGGCAGAGCTTTGCTCTGACTCAGGTGTGATTGTTGCTGTCTGCACCACTGACACATCACTACTCCCCCTTGAATGTAACCTCCTTTAATAGCCTAACTGGATACATCACCTTGTGTGAAATATTATGAACCTTAATTATCCTATATTAAAATTAAAATGCCACAATGCATTTCAAAGTGAGATTTATTTTTGGATGAAGAAAGTTCTTAAATTATCTGCCACCATTAGCATTGGTAATCAAGGTTTGAGTGCAAACAGAAACAATTTAAAGAAATTGTTGGTTGAATTGGTTGGAAAAAATACATGCCTCAAAGGTTTAGTGCAAATAAAGGAACAGAAAAGATTCTCCCTTCTTGTCTGACTTCATTGTTGCAGGTTACTCTGATCCTGTTGCTCTGAAGATATCACGAGGAAACAAATCTATAGGCAAGAGGATTAGGTATCTTTAATTTTTTTTTGTTACTTTATTTTTTTTTCTCTTATTCTTTATTCTCAAGTAAGGAGACAATTCATGAGGTGGCAAAGAGTTGGACATGACTCAAACAACTGGGCATACAAGGAGGCAATGGGATCAGTGGCCAGGCACATTTTTAATGGTAATAGTATGGATTGTACTTTGATATTAAAGATTATGACAAATTCTCAGATCCATCTCCAGCAGTCTCAAGAAAGCAGTGCTTAAATTTCCAGAGAAAAAGTGAGACACCAAGGGGTCACTGAGGGCATTATACTAATGTATACAAATACAGGTAAACTAAGCCCACTGCACTGGAAGATTTGAACTTCACAGATAAGATAAGTGAGGTCACTATGAAAGTGTCCAAGTAAGATTGCCCCTTGAAAACAGGCTCAAAGGAGGACAAGCAAATTTTAAACAGCTGAGTTTGAGGTAAGCTTCGAGAAGAGGTCTGATGGTGATAATAGACAGAAGTGAACTGGCATGAATTCATTTTAGAAGAAATGTTATTATACTCCACATCATGAACCTATAACTGAATCAAGTAAAATGCTTCAAAATTAATTACACATCTATCATAAAATGAGAGGAGCTAGTATACAAAGGCCAAGAAAATTCTCGTTCACTGAGCATGTTCATGCAAAAGCTCTGAGGTCATGTCATACTCAGTGCAAATCTCAGATGTTTTTGAGAACTGAGTAACACAGAAAGAAGGCTGATGGGATCTGAAAGATATTTATTCATTGCATTGACACTGTGTGGGCATGCTCAGCTGTATATGATTCTTTGCGACCCTATGGACTGTAGCCCGCCAGGGCTCTCTGTCCATGGGATTCTCCAGGCAAGAATACTGGAGTGGGTTGCCATTCCATTCTCAAGGGGACCTTCCTGACCCAGGGACTGAACCTGCATCTCTTGCATCTCCTGTCCTGGCAGGAGAATTCTTTACCCCTATCACTACCTGGGAATCCCAGGTATAAGCCAGTTTCATCCAGGGAGTTTTCCAAGAACTACCTCTTTGGAAATGATACTAAAATATTCACCAGGATTAAGCTTTTCCATGAAGAAAAAAATAATAATAACCCCAACCCTCCTCACTAAATCTGCCTTATCTATCCTAACTGCAATGGTACAGCTTGGAAGGAAGGAGAGAAGGAACGAGGAGCGGAAGGAGGGAATTACAGTTCTTCCTTCTTTGTCCAAAAGACAAGGACACTGTTCATGATTAAGATAAGGGCATAGTATCTAAAATGTCCCCACCGCTGCCCCACTCTATCCTCTTTCTCTGCTGTGTTTTTCTTCACAGTGCTCATTATCACTGGACATTAGTATCTGTCACTTGGCTATTTGCAGGTTGAGTGCTTTCTCCATGGCAATGTAAGCTGGAAGCAGCATGTGTCATCTCACTGCAGCTGTCTTCCACTCCCAGCAAGGTGTCTAGGACAGTAGGCACTCAATATATATTTGTGGAATAACAAATGGGTTAATGGATCCATTATTAGCTAGTTAATCTGTGATGGGTGTCAGAATATCTTCGTTTTTCAAAATATTAATATCTGGGCTTCTTATTCCCCATCAGGTATAGGACCCATCAGGTAGAGGATGCTGACATTGCTCCCCCAAGCCTAAGCCCAGCTTAGGGCCACTGTCCTAAGAACAGACACACAAAAAATTTCACTTATGCAGAGAAATTCAAGCTAAAATGAGAAAATATACTCTGATAGAAAGTGAAGATAGAACAGGCAATTCAAAAAGATGAAAAGAAATAGCAAAAATACATCCTCTGCAGTAATTGAAAAAATAGCTTAAACATTGATGAGAGACTAGTTTTTTAGAATCTTTGCCATTTCAATGCAAGAAAAAACTTCATTTTTGCAAGTGTACAGTGAAAGCACTTTTATGTGAGGTTAGTGAAGTGTCAAGGTTTAGGCAGTCTTCACTCTGTGTGAGTCTTCACTCACTCAACTGTGAGTAGGCTGCCAATTATGATGCTGTCTTGCCAGAGAGGTAAGCCCAAGGTGGACCCAACACAGGGGAAATTGCTCTAGGAAGACTAATTCTTTAGTTCCTCCAGATCACTACAGATATTTAAAGATGTTGAACTCATTCAGAGAAATCAATACCCAAGGACTGCCCCGCTACTCTTCAACTGACCTTAGGAAGGGCAGCATCTTCTATGGACTTCCAGAGAAGGAGAAATTAAAAGAATGTTATTCTGTTTAAGAGTCAAACTTAAATATCACATTGTCTAAAGCAAAGAAAATAATACTGTAAGTATCTAGTTCTTGCTAAGCCAAAACCTCTCAGAACGGCATCATCATCTAGTAACACAGTGAAGAAGAGACTAAGAAAGGAAATGCCCCGCTGAGCTGCATGCCAGGCATGGTGCTAGAGACTCGATGTGTTAGTCCTCTCCCCGGTGCTTCTTTCTCCCTTGGGAGCCAGGAGCTTTGCTTGCCAAGGTGTAATAGACATTTACTAATCTATACTGGAGGAGATCTGAGCAATCTGGTGTTTGGGTTTTTGTTTTTGTTTTTATGGCTGCGTTTGGGTCTTTGTTGCGCACGTGGGCTTTACTCTAGTTACGGCGGCGCAGGCTTAGTTCCTCCGAAGCATGTGGGATCTTAGTTCCCCAATCAGGGACTGAAACTGATTCCCCTGCATTGGAAGGCAGATTCTTAACCACTGGATTACCAGGGAAGTCGCCAGGAGTTTGCTATTAATACAAGAATAGTCCTTAAATGCACTTTTTGTTTGCTTTGAGTGTATGTAGGTTAGCTAGATAATGAGTCAAAGCCAAATAGAATTTTTGTGTTTCAGTAATCATTTTCCTAAAGTGATTTCAAATAAGTAGGTGGAACTATATTCTCTATTCTATACTTTTTAAAACAAAATCAACAGCAGTTTTCATAGTGTCTCAACCAAATGTCTTCCTCTGAAGAATATTTAGAAAGAAAATGTAAATTCTGAACACAGCTAATTTGGTGATGTAAAAGTCAAATTGTTGAGTTCCCAGAGCTCATTGGTAACAATTTTGGCAGGGGTGGTGGTGGCTTAATTGTGTGAAGTGAGAACCTTTATCCCTAGACCGTGTGTGTGTGTGTGTGTGTGTGTGTGTGTGCGCGCACGCGCTCACACACACATGTGTACGTGTGCACGTGTGTGCTCAGTTGCTCAGTCATGTCTGACTCTTTTTGACCACATGGACTATTCCACCGGGCTCCCCTGTCCATAGAATATTCCAGGCAAGAATACTGGAACTGGTTACCATTTCCTACTCCAGGGGATCATCCTGACCTAGGGATTAAACCCATGACTCCTGCATTGTAAGCAGATTCTTTACCACTGAGCCACCTGAGAAGCCCACCCCTCAACATATTGCCACCAATTTCCATTGGTCCCAAAGAGGAACCGACATAGAGGGTAAGAAAAAGTTACTTCTTTTCAATTTCCAACCTTGTCATTGAGCAGTAAACCATGCTTCTTCTACTTTCTACCACTTCCTCTCAAACAAATATAATTTCCAGAATTTCTAAACATGGATGGAGAAAATAATACTAACTAAAACTTAGAAATTTTACTCAGAGCAATTAAAAATCCTTCCTATGAAAAGGCTTCATCCTTGTTTCTCCTTTCCTTCTTACCTTTCCTTGCAAGTAACAGAGTGCTCCCTTATGTGTCTTAAGAGATACAAACCTTCATTTTTACTCTCAAATCCAGAGGCTCTAGAGATCCAGAATCAACTGTTTCTGGATCCGATTCTCTCTTGGTTCTTATCCTCCTAGACATAAAATTGCTGCCTCAGCTCCAAGCATCATACCCTCATTTTACATTGCCAGACACAGACCGTAAGGTGGAGCAGTGATTTCCCTCATATTCACGGGAAGACCGTATAATTTATCACTTGAATTAGATTTTTTTAAAGTAAAAGAAGGTAGTATTAGGAATTTTACCAGGACAACACACATAAACCAGTACAATCTCAGTAACACTGAGATATGTGCTTGCCTTACTTATTAGAGGCAGAAAGCATTTCCCAGAAGCTCTGGATGTTTGGAAGGGACTCCCTTTCCCCGTACACACTGCCACCCATATAGGCTTCTGTTAGCCAGGAAGAAGGTGGCTTAGCTGTTGAGTAGGCAACAAAATGTTGTTGTTGTTGTTCAGTTGCCAAGTCATGTCCAGTTCTTCACGACCCCCTGGACTGCAGCACACCAAGCTTCTCTGTCCCTTACCATCTCCTGGAGTTTGCACAAGTTCATTTCCATTGAATCAGTGATGCCATCTAACCATCTCATCCTCTCTTCCCCTCTTCTTTTGCCTTCAATTTTTTCCAGCACCAGGGTCTTTTCCAATGAGTCAGCTCTTCGCATCAGGTGGCCAAAGTATTAGAGCTTCAGCTTCAGCATCAGTCCTTCCAAAGAGTAGTCAGGGTTGATTTCATTTAAGATTGACTAGTTTGATCTCCTTGCTGTCCAAGGGACTCTCAAGAGTCTTCTCCAGCACCACAGTTTGAAAGCATCTATTCTTTGGTGCTCTGCCTTCTTTATTGTCCAGCTCTCATGTCCATACATGACGACTGGAAAGACCATAGCCTTGACTATACAGACTTTGTCAGCAAAGTGATGTATCTGCCATTAATCCATGTCCATGATAGTAAACCTAAATATTCTCTTAAAGTCTTAGAAATGGAGAAGGAGAACTGCTTTTCTGAGAACACACCTACAGGAGGAGGAAGAGCTGTCATGGTAGTAACCATCCTTCTTCTAGACTTAAATCCTCACAAATCCCAATATTAGACACAAAACTCCCTACTGCCATTTGAGTCAGTATTATCAAAGTGCATAGAGCAGTGCCCTGTATATGGGATGAGCCCACAGTCAGTATTTCAGTGAGTAGGCATTCCATAGCTCAAAGCAGGAGCATCCACCTACAGGCAAGGACGCTGATGTTGGGAGACATATTTCAGCCTGAATGTCGGGTTGAATGGCATTTATACTCTCAAAGTTGAGAATTCTAGAATAAATACCTTGAGACTTTATTCTAGCTTCACTCTCCAAGTCATAACAATGAAGTATTGCCTCTTATATAATCTCTAAGCATCCCATTTTAAAAATCATTTGATGTACCTTTTAACGAAAATGCCTCAAAGTCCTGAAAGTTTATTCAAGAAGGTTGGTAAGCAGTCAAACAGATGTGCAATAAAAATCTTTGTCATCCTTTTCTGACAGTATCTGAGTCACCTGAAAATATAAAATCAACATTCTGTTATAAGACTTTGTTTCTCATGGTGGGCATACATATGTACTATGCCTTATAAACTGTAAATGTTGAGGGTACTGACTTAGTTCAAGTCAAATATGTTCCCAGCCAAAGGGGAAACACAACTGTCAGAATTTGATTTTATAAAGTATGATGGCCAAGGTCCAAAAGCCAAGGCTTTGACATTTGGCATGAAAAAAATTATTTCCATTATTAAATCTTCATTTCTATCTGGAGTAATTGACAGCAGGGTAAAGAAAAATTTTTTACATTTGCCTAAGTCTGATGCCTATCTTAAGTTGCTGCACCAAATGGTCTTATGAAGTTGGTTGAGGATGCATGTGCTTCAGTGTCATGTTTTAGGGGATGATGTTGGGTCACTCACGGAGAATTAGACCCAATCTCTCCACTTCCAGAAGCATCTTTCCAACATCTCTGAGGACAGGAAATGAACCTATATGCCAATTGCTGATGTTCTCAGCTAGTGAAATATTGAAAAAAATTATTGAAAATAATTATTCAATTATTCAATATTGAAATAGTGAAAAAAATTAAGTAGAAGGTAATGGAAATCAGACCAGATTCTTGGATTTTAGCATAATTATATCCCATTATAGTTATAAGCAGTGACAGATTTTATTTTATTTTTTTGGGCTTCAAAATCACTGTGGATGGTAACTGCACCCATGAAACTCAAAGATGCTTGCTCTTTGGAAGGAAAGCTATGACAAACCTAGACAGTGTATTAAAAAGCCAAGACATCACTTTGCCAACAAATGTCCGTATAGTCAAAGCTATGGTTTTTCCATATGGTAGTCATGTGTGGATGTGAGAGTTGGACCATAAAGAAAACTGAGCACCGAAGGATTGATGCTTTCAAATTGTGGTGCTGGAAAAGACTCTTGAGAGTCCCCTGAACTGCATGGAGATCAAACCAGTCAATCCAAAATGAAATCAACCCTGAATACTCATTGGAAGGACTGATGCTGAAGCTGAAGCTCCAATACCTTGGCCACCTGATGTGAAGAGCTGACTCATTGCAAAAGACCCTGATGTTGGGAAAGATTGAAGGCAACAGAAGTGGGCGGCAGAGGATGAGATGGCTAAATAGTTCACCGACTCAATGGACATGAACTTAAGCAAATTCCAAAAGACAGTGAAGGACAGAGGAGCCTGGCATGCTGCAGTCCACGGGAACTCAAAGAGTTGGACACGACTTAGCGACTGAATAACAACAAATCCCATCATTCTGAGTTTTAAGAATGTGTTAGGAAAGTGCCTCCCTTTCCATGAATGTATAACATGCCCAAGAAATAGAGAGACCCAGCTGTATTTTTAGACTTTGGATCCTGTGACCATTTATCAAGGAGGATTGGTACTCTTACAAATATTCTTCCCAAATGATACTGTATGTACTGTAATCAATCTAGTCTGTTTGTAACCAAATCTTTAGTGTTTTATTTTTATTATGGTCCACATCGAATGGACCAAAACCATTCAAACCAAAAAATCAACTTAAAAATTAAAAAACATTCTATTTCCCATGTAATGAATGAATAAGGGCAATCCTGACTCTTTAGTAATCCCCTTTATGGTGGACATTTTTCATTCAATGAAAAAGAAATAATGACATAAGCAAAGATATTAGAAAAGTGCTTTGCAGAAAAAGTCATTTCTGGATTTAAATCATTGCCATTAAGGGGTGAAAAAGGCAGTTTTGTACCTGTCTGATAAAAGGAATTCCATTCAGTACCTTGCAAAGTGAACTTGTCACAGTCTCCTGCTATGGTCTCAGAGTGAACCCTAGATTCACCACATCTATGCATTGTGGTTTCTTGTGCAAAGATCGCATATCAACATGCCATCTTAAGAAAAGCACAGAAGTAAAAAGCAATCTTAGGATCCTGTCCAGGCATATGAAAAGGTTGACAAACAGTCAGACTTGTAGGTAAAATATTTCTTCTTCAATAATGGTCTCAAAAAGCCACAGGAACATGTTCTGCTTTTGAACATGTTCTGCTTTTAAACATGCGCCATTCATCTAGCCTACAATTGTATATTGCTTGGCAAACAGGCATATTATTTCAGTCTGAGGACCAACCTCATCAAACTATGGCTGATTTGCCTCAAGCTTCCCAGGCAGTAGTTAGCTCAATGGGGTTCTCAGTAAAGGCATGCCTAACTCAGAATGGCCCCTGAGGAGAAAGGGATTAGAAAATAACACAATTCTAATAACTAGGTTTTTGTTCCTGAACTGTCTCTGCACTCTTATATTAAAAACAAAACCCCCTAAATCAGTCCAGCTGTTCTCAGTACTCAAGTTCACGCTGTCCTCTCCTGAATAGAAATCGTCTTCTTTACAGGATTAAAGCCTGAAATAGACTGCTGTGGCTTGAGCCGGCAGTGCCAAAATTTAATATAAGACCTTCACAATCAAGTCACTGTTCAAACTCATGGTGCTGAAATAGTTTCCCTGCTTTTTTGTGACACTTCCATTCCAGAATTGGAGTTCTCTTTTCACCTCTGCATTGTGTAGTGACTTTAAAATATGCTCAACTTTTAAGAATTAAATGAAATTAATTAGCATAGAAATAAGATTGTAAGAAGACAAGAATAGCTATTCTTGGTTGTAAATTAGGAGTAGTATTTATATTTTTATTTTTCAAGGATTCCTAGAAGTCTTCAATGTGTGCTTTATTTGCATGAAGAAAAATAGACACTTAGAAGACTACTAGTCACAATAGTTATATTGTTGATACATCCCTTTTTTAAAGATTTATGTGTTTATTTTGGCTGCACTGGGTCTTTGTCACTGTGCGTGGGTTTTCTCTAGTTGCAGTGAATGGGGGTCTACCCTCTAGTCGTGTTGCACGGGATTCTCACTGTGATGGCTTCTCTTGCTGCAGAGCGTGGGCTCTAGGCTTGAGGGCTTCAGTAGTTGCAGCATGCAGGCTCAGTAGTTGTGGCACATGGACTTAGTTGCTCTGCAGCACATGGGATCTTCCTGGACCAGGGATCAAACCCAGGACCCCTGCCTTGGCAGGCAGATTCTTAAACACTGGACCACCAGGGAAGCCCTTGATATATTCTTATTCTAAAATAAAGCCTCTGGACTTTTATAAATGCAAATTTTATGCAGTTCCCTTCAATAAGTTTATTTTTACTCAACTTCTTATTTCCCTTTCTTCATTTCTTTAGGATTGCTAGATTTCTTTGATTTTAAGTTCGAAAGAACTGTCTCCTTGGTCCTGTTGAACAGACCTTTTAGACTTCACTTGAATACAAAGAGATTAGCATACTATGTTGCAATATATAAATACATTCCAAGCATCTGCATATTGCTCCTTCACAGAGACATGTCCTAGGGTAGGCAAATTATGTATCAATGGATTGTGTGTGGCTGTAACTGTGAGAGCTTAAGTGAAAAAGTAATACAGGGTCTAGTCTCTTAACTGAAAGACTTTTATTTACTCATTATTTGTTCAAATGTTCCAAAAACCCATCAGCTGAAACCCTAGAGTCCTGATTGACAAGGTATGGAAGAGATGTTCTAGATATGGGAGATTCTGAGGGCAGGGTTTATCAGCTTTCTGCCTCTTCCAAAATATAACTTTAATAGTGTTCCAGTAGAATACTTGATTTTTGAGGAAGCCTGCATACCAATGAGCCTACCAGGTTGGTTAGCTGTAAAATGTACTTCCAGGTGGATCATTTAACCATGCCCTGTGCTGCACTGCAAGAACCCCTTTTAAATGCAGTTTCCCCATTAATTTAAAATTATTCACATGCACATCCATCACTTCAAACAAGAGGGCAGAACATGTGCTTCTCATTCCTCGCCAGTCCCTACCAGCGTGCTTAGTGTCTAGTTGATGTTTATTCAATATTTATTCAATGATTCACTTAACAGTGTATTGATTATTTGAACTTTCAGATGAATAAAGCTATAAGAAGGAAATGCTGTTTTGAGAAAGCCTGTGTGCTAACACAGGTTAGGCGAGGCATCATAATGCTTCAGTCGCCTCCTCTGTCCAATCCTGCTCCCCTTTTGCTTCCTTTCATGGGTGTTGATCCCTAATTAATGTCATGCATCCCAAAGTCTGTTTCGGCATCTTCTCCCATCGAATCCAGCCCATGATGAACTGGAATACAACATAAGACAGAGCATGACAAACACTTCAAGGCAAAACACACTGATGGCCTCTACACAGATGGCACACTCCCAAAGAGGCCTTTGCTGAACCCTGTTCTTAAAGTGGGCTTCGCAGGTGACACTAGTGGTAAAGAACCCACCTGCCAGTGCAGGAGATGCAGGTTTGATCGCTCAGTTGGGAGGGTCCCCTGGAAGAGGGCATGGCAACCGACTCCAGTATTCTTGTCTTGGACAGAGGAGCCCAGCGGGCTACAGTCCTTGGCATTGCAGAGAGTCAGACACAGCTGAAGCAGCTACCCACACACACACATCCTTAAGGAAGGTCCCCTCGATTACTCACACCCATTGTACTCCTCTTCATTCCCTGTGCTTTCGTTGTTTCCTTCCTAACAGTATCTCCTCCTGGATTCCTCACTGTCTCCCTGTACCAGAAGGTAAGTTCCATAAAGCAAAGACTGACTTGTTCCTTGCTGTTTGCCCAGCCCTGAAAGTGCTGCCTGCAATACAGTAGGCATTCGATAAATATTTATTGAATGAATAAACCACGGGTAGAATTATTATCTTAGA
Source organism: Cervus canadensis (assembly GCF_019320065.1). Lineage (NCBI taxonomy): Eukaryota > Metazoa > Chordata > Mammalia > Artiodactyla > Cervidae > Cervus > Cervus canadensis. Next base: position 30,322,070 of record NC_057400.1, on the reverse strand, counting down.
AACATAGAGGGAAAACCTAGAAGCCAAGTTCTTTATATTGAAATTTTAATAAGAGTTTCTTCCTATGGCTAAATTTAAAAACAAAAAATGAATCACTGAATGTACCGAATAGCCTCAGCAGTTAATTGGATTCAGCAGCTCTAACTATAAGCTTTTGTGCAATCATGGGAATAATTACTAATTCATAAATCCTAAACAAATAAAAATCTGAGGCAGACCTAAGAGGATTATCATCCACCATCCCCCAACTATTGTATTTTGGTTTCCATGTAACCTCTCTCTGTTTTGTTTTGTTTAGAGAAAACTCCAAGGGTATTTGTTTCAGGAAGACCTCATTCTCTCATAGGCTAAACAGGGAGATCACAATAGAGGAAAAAGCAATGGCCAGGAAGAAAAGGGCTGAACATCATTCAACACAAGTTCAGCCTATTCATTAATTTACTTTAAAAGTAGGTATTTAAAAGTATGTATTGAAGTCACCCAGGAATTCTCACTGAAATGGTCTGTAAGAAGGATCTGTCTCAGGGCAGTGTGAGGGTATGGTGTATCCTTTCAAGATTGATTTCGCTTATTTGTTTAGCAAATATTTATTAAGTGCCTTTTATATACCAGGGACTCTTTTAAATGTTGAAGATGTAGCAATAAACCAAATAGCTCCCTAAAAAGTGTGTATTGAATGGTTCCTATGATCTGAGAATAATGCTGGATTCCTTACCTCAGCTGGAGAATAGGCTAGTGGGAAAGATAGATAATAGACAGGTAAACAGATAAGCAAACCAAATGATTATTGCTTGTGAAAACCCCTTAAAAGAAGGAAGAGTGCTATCCATAATAAAGAGTAAAGAGGGGCCAGGTGGGGTTATTGTTGTGCTAGGATGATCACCTTCCCTAAGGAGGTATCATTTAGGCTGAGATCTAAGGACAAGAAAGAACCACCCCTGCAGTGAACTGGTGGATGGTTGATTCCTTGCAAAGGCAAAACGATGAGCAAAGATTATGAAGCAGAAATGAACTTGGTGGTCTGAGCAGGGAAGGGATTAATTATGAGGGGGCATTCACCTAGGTTGTAAAATTCAAGGGGATGCCAAAAAACTCAAAAAAGTAATATTTTAATGCAAAATTTTCAAAATTAAAGTAAAAATAAATCCATCTGTGATAACAAAATATCAATCTTTTTAAAAAAGATGTGTAGTATTATTGACTTTTCCTTTTGCCTCAAGCTCCAGTACAGATTAGCATAACACTGACACTGATCCTGTCTTTAAATATTTTATGTTTCATTGAGTCATTCACCTCACACTGGCCCCAGCCCTGGAAACGAGAAACAAGCAGGACAGAGTGACTTGAGTGTAGTAAGTAATAGGAGAGGGAAGCAGGGGCGATTCACGCTGTGAATTTTATTCCTAGGGTCATAGGAAGTTGTGTAAGTGATTTAAGCAAAGGTGTGTTAAACTTTGTTGGCATTTTTAAAAGCTCATTCACACTATGAGTACTTGAATAGAACTGGGGTGTCTAGGGAGAAGCTTAGATGGGGATTGCCCTAGATTGGTGGTAGTGGTGGAAATATGTTTTATTTATCTATTTTTTTAAATATGTTTTAGAGATATAACATGGTTTACTAATGTGATAAATCAGAAAGAATAAGGGGAAAGGAGGAAACCACAATGACTCCTCCTTTCTGGTTTGAAATGTGTGAATGGTGGTGTTATTTACTAAGATAGAAAAGACTAAAGAAAGAATAGGTTGGGGGAAAGGGAGTAAATCAAAATTTCCATTTTTTTTTTTAATGCCATTGAGCCTTATGTCAAGTACACAACTAGAAATATGATTTTAGGTTTGAGAGGAGAGATCTGAAGTAGGTTACAAATTTGAGATGCACCCACATAGAGATGACTTTCAAAGCTCTGGAAATAGATCAAACCACGTAGGAGAGAACTTAGAACACAGCTTGTCAATCATCACTGCTCATTAGAATTGGTATTTATCATTTCACATTTCACCTTTAAACTACTTCACACTTGCTGTTTCCCACTCGAAAATCTAAAACTCTGTAACAGTATACTTTTGCTTTGCTTGCTCGCTCATCTTTTGTGCCACTGTTGTCCCGTCTTTTACTTTTACATTAATCATAAACTCCACCTTAAAATGTTATCATTTTTGTTCTAAAGGGTCAGATGTCCTTTTACATTAATCATAAACTCCACCTTAAAATGTTATCATTTTTGTTCTAAAGGGTCAGATGTCCTTAGAAGGGAAAAACCCATATTCTTCTATATTTACACATTTACCGTGTTTTGTGCTTCTCACTCCTTTCTATAGATCCAAGTTTCCACATGGTTTCATTTCTCTTCAACCTGAAGCATTTAGCTTTTCTTTTGGTACAGTTTTGCTGGCTACATATTCTCTCATCTTTCATTTATCTGAAAAAATCTTTAGTCCACCTTCTTTTTTTTTTTTTAAATCAGTATATATAAAATACAGAGCAGAGACATTTGCTTTTTCTCTGACTTTCATGTTGTTTGGTCTCCGTTGTCTTGGTTTTTGTCATCATCTCTTCGTCTCCATTGTTTTTGGGCTTCCCTGTGGCTCAGACTGTAAAGAATCCACCTGCAATGCAGGAGACCTGGTTTCCATGCCTAGGTCGGGAAGATACCCTGGAGGAAGGCAAAGGAACCCACTCCAGTATTCTTGCCTGGAACTTCTCATGGACAGAGGAGCCTGGCGGGCTTCAGTCCATGGGGATCACAAAGAGTCAGACACGACTGAGCCACTTTCACCCCATTGGTTTTGACAGGGTGTCTAGTCACCATTCATATCATCATGTGCCTCTGTAATGTGACGTCTTTCTCTGGCTGCTTTCAGGATTCTCTCTTTCTCTTTGGATTTCAGCAGTTTGATCATCATGTGCCTAGGTGTGATTTTCTTTGTGTTTATTCTCCCGGGGGCCACTGAGTTTTTTGAATTTTTTTTTAATATTTTTAAAAATCAAATTTGTGTAATTGAGGCCAATACTTCTTCAAATACTTATCTACCACATATTCTTTCTTTTCTTAGACTCCAATCACATTGTTTGATAGGCCGCCAAGGTTGTGTTCATTTCACCTCAATCTTTTCCAGGTTGAATGTTTTTTGTTGATACTCAGTTTCACTGACTTCCTGTTCTACCCTCTTCTATCTGCTATGAAATCCACCCAGTGAATTTTTCATTGCAATTATTATATTTTTTAGTTCTAGATTTTTCAAAAATTTCCAGGAAAGAATACTGGAGTGGGTTGCCATTTCCTCCTCCAGGGACGCTTCCCAAACCAGGGATTAAACCTGCAACTCCCATGTCTCCTGCATTGCAGGTGGATTCTTTACTGCTGAGCCATCATGGAAGCTCCCAGAAAGGGATTTGGAAGGTATAGAAAAGAAAGGAAATGAGATCTTGTGAAAAAGAGGAGAGATTTGCTGTTCACAAATCCATGATGAAAGGGGGGAAGAAGAGAAGATAGGTTCATATGAAGGTCCACTTATAGATTCTATCCTGAGATTTCAGAACTGTGTTCAATAGATTTTGATTTCTCTGTGGAATAGGAAGCACATTGTCAACTGGAAATTAAGAGTGGCTTAAGGAGACAGAAGACGGGAGTGAGCAGTTGTCTTCAAAAGTAGGAAAGTTTATTTATTAAGGAAATAAGGAAGGTTTGTTACATGTAAACTGCTTTCATGATTCTCTCACCATATTAGGTGACATGGATGGAGTGAACTGGAAGTTTTGCAGACAGGTGTGCTATAGGTAGAGAGAGGGCACAGACTTGAGTGACTGATATACAGTATAGTGATGAAAATTAGGCTATGAATATGAGAGGCATTTGTGGTTGTGGAGATGGAGGAATTAAGATATTAGGGTATCAGGTGAATAATAGTGTTTGAGAAGGTGAGGAATTTTAAGAGCCCAAAGGTAAATTGGATACAGACAAAGGATTTTGGAGGGAAGAGAGAAATTAGGAGATGTATCAAACAGTATGTAGAAAGGAGTCCAGGTGATGACAGATAGTTGGGAAAGAAAGTGAGACTTTTAGAAGGATCAGAAATAAACAGGGATGAAACATGATAGAACAAGTTTTAAAGGTCCCTTAGAGGGTGAGAACTTAGTTCTAAAGTTATGGCCTGAATATTTAGCTCCTTCCAGCTCAAAAGCATTCTGGCAGCAAAATGATTTGTGAAAATTATGAGCCATTCTTCTGAAGGTCTCTGACACAGGCTTGGGCAAGCTGATGATGAACTCTACCTCAATGGCTATATCTATTCTGCCCAAAGATTTTTTTTTAACACATGTCATATATCTAGTTTTGAAGTTCCTCAGCTATCCCTAAACCAAATTGACACAGTAACTGTAATAAATGTACAGATAGAGATTTTGTTTTCAATTTAAAGAAGTTAGTCTTAGAACTATTTTAATCAATCAGTATGCATCTGAGTTTATTCAGGAACAATGCAGCAACACACACCCAGAGCCCTTTTGAAATGAGATTATCACACTCAAATGTAATTTGTAAGTGCAGACTGAAGGAACTCTGTTCTCTTCTTATTATGGACCAGATAAAGTAATACTGAAGAGGACAATATATGTTAGAACTTGAATTCAACATGTCCAGCATAACTCCTTAAGCAAACAGCCCAGCCTCCTTCATGCTTGCAAGCTAAACAAGCAAACTGCAGCATGGTTTCAAATTTTAAAATCTCTTTATTACAAAAAGTAATACAATAAGATGGTCATCTCATGTACATTCTCCCTGAAGGTGAGGCCAGTCACATTTATAATACAATAGATACTGCTTGCATGTACTCTGACTTCTTGAAAATTTGTATCTTTATATCTGTATTCTTTTTTTGTCTTCTCTGCTGCTCTTAAGGTCGGACCTATTGTTACAAAGCCCAATAAAACCTTGTACACACCCTCAGTATCTGACAGATAGTAGGTACTCAGAAAGAATTTGTTGAGTGAATGGATGTAGACGATCAAAAAAAGACAACTAATGTGGTCTGGTAAGGAAATTAAAGCTGTAACCTCTTGAATCCAGGATCTATGACCATAATAGTTCAGTTTCTCCATCTGTTTCTCATGGAAAGTAAGAGTTAAAATAATGCCATCAGTAAGAAAAATGATTAGACTGACTCATAGAGCTAAGTTTTGAATAGCAATGCCCTGAAAAAGAGTCTTAATGCTTCTATGACAAAGAAAATAAAGAGAATTAACTGGCTTGCCAACATGTGCCAAAGAGCCGACTAGATCAAAAGGTTGTACAAGTGCTTGCAGCATTTGTAGAAATGCTGAGACATTTGATAGTGGATCTCTGTCCAAGTTAGTCCTGGCTTCCACAACTAAATGCAAGAGACGGGATGGCATATCAATGACAGAAATCTGTTTCTCACAGACCCGAAGCCTGAAGGGCTGAGATTCAGGTGCCACTCTGGTAATACTCTGGTGATGACACCCTTCTGCTTGCAGACTGCAAACTCCTCATTATATCCTTGCGTGTGTGCTCATTTGCTCAGTGGTGTTTGACTCTTTGCAACCCCGTGGACTGCCGCCCGCCGGGCTTCTCTGTCCATGGGATTTCCCAGGCAAGAACACTGGAGTGGGCTGCCATTCGCTTCTCCCGGGACTTCCTGACCCAAGGATCGAAGCCACATGTCCTGTATTGGCAGACAGATTCTTTTACCACTGTGCCCCCTGGGAAGTCCTTTACATGGCAGAAAGAGAGCAAGAGGGACCAATGTAATTTATGAGGGCTCCACCCACATGACCTGCTCACCACTCATAGTGCGCAACCCCCACCCCTCCACCCCCACTAATACCATCATATCGGGGGTTGGTATTTCAACATATGAATGGAGGGTAAGGGAACTCAACATTCAGTTCATAATAGCCTCTACCAACACCAAACTGACCATACCATTTCTTGGCATACTCTAGGGTGACAAATAAAACAGGGATATCACAGTTGGCACTACCTGCACCATTGGACGTTTCTGGTTTAGGCCTCTCCTCATGGTTGCCACTTCGTGTGGCTGCATGTACTAACACTTTTCCAGTTACTCCAATGGAAAACAAGAGTGGATAAATTGTACGTCAGTTCAAGGAAGAGGAATTTGATATACAAACATATACTTTAAAAAGAAAAAATATGGTGAATTGGCAATATGTTCAACATGTAGAAATCACAGCAGAAATCTTGCAGGACAATATCCAGATTTTGCCTCAAAAAAAAAAAAATTATACAACTAGATTGCTCAACAGCAGCAACGGTAGTATACTTCCTGTGGTCTACCACCAACCTATGATCACTGAGCAATTCCCTGCATGGTCCTCTGCAGCCACATTACTTTGCACTGATTTATATATTTCCCTGTGAACATTAAGATATGGTCATATGTATAAGCCCTCTTTTTCTCAATATAGTAAAGATTTAAAAAGACATGCTTCCTCTTTTTCTTATTTTCTCCTGTGTCTCTACCTTTCCCGCTTTCTTTCCAGTTTCCAATTTTGTCTGTATTTCATCTCCAAAGGGATTTTATCTCAGTTCATACACCTCTATCCTTATTTAATACCCGCTCCTCAGCTTCACCCTTAACTTCCTGGCTCTCTCATAGTCTTGGAACTTGACTGAGTAAAGAGAAAAGTGTGCAGAAGGATTAGCAGGAGATAGTCTTGGGTAGGAGTTTACTTATTAAGTACTACCTCTTCTTTAGCGCATCTCTGGGAGAGAAGATGGAGACTTAGCCTTACAACATCATTCACCCTGAGAGGCTGGGAAAGAATGTCAGCCCTTGGGACTGAAAAGCGAAGAGTCACATCTGATTTCAAAGGCTGAGATGTTGAGGTGGGAGGAGGAGGAGGATTCATTCTAGTTGTAGTCTGTAGCCAGGACTGGAAGCTCCCCAGACCCATCTACCTTCTGTGGCACCACAGGAATGCCTGGGGGAATATGTGTACTTACTTAAAACCCGAAAGAGCTGGTAACTTCAGGAACCCAGCTCTGGGGAGGCTCAGAATTACATTCAATGAGCAAAACAATTGAAGTTGAAGAATTCTCATCTCTAACCCAGGACCTGGGTCATCAAATCTCCCACTTTAATGGGCACACATCACCCCAGGCCTCTAGGATATTAAACTTGAATGCTGTGCCCTCCACCACATCACTGCGGAGTTTTCAGCAATAGGTGGCATGGTGCCAGGTGGCCGGATCATCAGTGTCTCAACAGCATAGAGCCAGAGACAACTACTCTCAAAATAAGAGGACTGTTGATGGACTGAGGTTTCCTGGGTTTCTGTCAAGAGAACATAATCCAGTTAGCTCTAGATCCCTGGGTAGAGTGAACACTGTGGAAGTTCTTGGAGGAATCCCAGGAAGGAAGGAGTCCATGAGGGAGAAAAGAACACTATTTGTGATAAACACAGAGAGAAGTGACATTGAATGTGAATGTTAAAAGTAAAGAATTGCTGTTCTATGCCTTGTGCTCAAGTTGCCACTGCCCTGCCCACAGCCCCTGGCTGACCCTGAGGTGACATGCTGACAATTCTTGCAGGAGGAAGCCTCAGGCAGCTCTCTCTGGAAGAGCAGAGGCTGTTCAGTCAATGCACAGGGCAGCCCAGAAGCACGTTTATCCCAGGAATTGGTGCATAAATGCCTCAACTTCCTCACCCTTCAAGGAGACAGTGCTGAAGTAGGAGCCACACAGTGTCTCATAAGGCCCTGGGGGGATTAAGTTGCCCACAGGTAACCTGCTCATTCAAGTTCTCCAAGGGGTTTGCTCCAAGGGGTAGGATCTCCTCCCTTGATGGGAGAGAAACAGGGATATGAGAAAGAGAGAGAGAGAGAGAGAGGGAGAGCAGCAACACCAGAGCACAACTTATATTTCCTTTCCTGATGATTCTCGGGCTAGCCCGGGTGGCATCGCCTACCAGCCAAGATCACACACACAGCAGGAGGATCCTCAATCACGGGCTCACACACCCCTCTGACTGAAACTGAACACGAGAAGGGCTGGGTCCATGTCACGTGGGTGAGACCCAGAAGGGCTCCTGGGCTCAGCCTTAACTGCTGATCCAGGGGGATACCCCAACGGCAGGCCCCTTCACAGCCCCACCCAGGACACCAGTCTCCCCACCCGCCATGGAGGGCGTGCAGCTGGAGGAGGGCTCACTGGGTGGGGCATCCTCTGTGACTTCTTTCCAGGTTGGCCTTGCCCAGTGTGATGTGCTCATCTAGGCGGCACCAAATCTTAAACACCCGTCTGTGCAGGCCTTACTGATGAAGGGGGATGGGATCCCCCTTGACAGTGTTGAGCCTGTTGTCGGGGGAAGGGATGGGCAGGTCACTTGGCCCTGACTTCACCTTAACAGACAGCCTCCAGTTATGGCTTCTGAGGTTTAATGTGCAGTCCTTGAAGAGTATTGAAATAGTTTGTTGTTGTTATTGCCTGTTGTTTAGTCACTGAGTCATGTCCAAATCTTTGTGGCCCCATGGACTATAGCCCACAAGGCTCCTCTGTCCATGGGATTCTCCAGGCAAGAATACTGGACTGGGTTGCCCTTCCCTTCTCCAAGGGGATCTTCCTGACTCAGCGATCGAACCCACATCTCCTGCCTTGTAGGCAGATTCTTTACTACTGAGGGACCAGGAAAGCATCGACACAGTTACAAGGAGGAATAGTCTCCATGCACCTTTAATTTTGTACAGCGTTTCTTGCAGTAGGACTGGAATGGATTTCTTTAATGAGTCTTGAAATTGCCTGAGTAGCAGCCTCACAGCCTTACACATCATCTCCTGTGTGGGTGTGTGTGCACACGCATGAGCGTTTGTGTTAAGATCATTCTTTTGCTTAATGGAACCTACACAAAAAATATACCACTTTTGTTCTTTCTGACACGTCTTTGTTACTAAAACCATCACAGCCTCAGTAAAAACAAATGACTCAGGTCACACCTTATTGTAGCCATGCATTCCAGGAAACAAACTCACTCGGACAATGCAGAGAGTGGAGTGCAGTTTATTATACCAGCTGGCCCAAGACAGAGTCTCCTCTTAGCCAAGGACCCGGACCAGTTTTTGTGAAAACCTGATATACATTAAGTGTATAAGATTCCCTGAAACTAGTCTGAACAAAGGAAAAAGAAAGATACAATCAAAGTTAACCCCTGATTCATATGCCTTAAGTCTAGGTAGTTAACAGTGGACAATAATCAATAGGCTTGTGGTCATACCCCAATAAAGCATAATAGAATGTATGATTCTATTCAGTTACACAGATAATTAGAGTGTTCTTTTAAGCGATGGAGAGCCCTGGGGCTCTTCTTTCTGGGGGGCCTGGTTTTCCAGTTGGTATGTCGTTTCCATAGATATGAGGCATATAGCTTAAAGTCCATAGTCTGGCCCAAGATGGAGTCCTGCTCTCTAGATAGAGCCTGTTCTGTTTCCTCCTTTAACCTGACCATTTCTGCAGGTCAAGACTTCCTGTCCACAGGGCCCAGCAGCCTACCAGGGCCCCCCGCTCAGCTCTGCCATCAGCTGTGGGATGTCAGGTCAGTCACCCAAACTCTGGGCTCTGCCTAGACAGGGTGGGGCTGGCAGGACAGCACTGTATGTCCGAGTTCCTCTGCCTGTGACATCTTGAGGAGGTAAAGATTTGCTTGACAGCTTCCAAAGGTGCCCTGGGTGCGTAAACCTTCCAGAAGCCAGCTTCCAGATGGGCACTGGGAGGGGAGGTAAGCGGAACAGAGAGGGTGGGTGGCCTGGAAACCAGGCAGCCTGACTCTAGGTTGGGGGGAGGGGACCAACAGGAGACTGGACTCAAAAGACCTCATCACACCACCTTTAGTGATCAGGTCTTAACTCTCCCAGGATTGTTCACTGCTCTGGTGATTCATGGACAGGAGAGTTTCCTGCCCCACCTGGCGCTTACAGTCTGTGGGTGGAGTATGGGCAACATCACTATCTGAAATGACTTAATTTATAGTTTAAAGCCATTATTTTAAAAAGGGGGAGAATCATTTGAAGTGGCGGTGGGAGGGTGGGATGGTTAGAAAAGGCCTAGTTCTGAGTTCTTCCAGTTGTGAACTTGCCCTTGGCCGCATCAGTTTCACCCTGAGGGTCTCAGCCCACAAAGACAGGTACTGGCCTCCCTTCTTCGGGCTGGGCGGCCCCCACTCTGTGATCCACTTCCCCAGCGGGCCAGGCTATGTGGAAACTGGCCGGCCCTGTTTCCCCGCCGCGATCCCAGCACTGTCCCAGGTGTCATCTATTAGACGGCTGCCCGGGCCTCCCTTCCAACCCTCCCAAGCACTAACTGTCCCAGGTGTCACTTATTACACGGCCGCCGGGACCGCCCTTCCACCCCGCGGAGGATCTCCAAGGAGCTCGTGGCGGCCGGGGCTCACCTGTCCCGCCCCTTCGCGGGCTTCCCAGGTAGCTCGGGGCAGGGAGGAGCCGCGGGGTCGCCTGCGGGCGCGTACCGAGCCTGGATCGGGAGCCAGGAGCCGGGACTGAGATCCGAGAGCTGGGAGCCGGGAACCGACAGGCACGAGGACGGACTCGGAGGGCACAGCGGCGCAGGTGAGCCTCGGGGCGAGCGCACCGCGCTGGGGGCGGCGGGCGGCGGGGGACAGCGGGTCCTGCGCGGCCGCGGTGGGCATTGCTGGCACCCCTGCCCGGCGCGCCGGGGGAGCGAGGGAGCCGGGGGCGCTGAGGGGTCGGGGTCGCGTTGCTGCCTGGGGGCGAACAGCGGCGAATATCTGCCCGGGACCCGGGCTCGGGTGGGCGCGGGGACAGGATGCGGGCTGCGCGGGTCTCTGACTGGCCCAAGCGGCGCGGAGGCAGGGTTTGCGGGGCGCTGGTCCGGAGAGCAGGGGGGCCGGCTGCTGCGGAGAGCGCGGAGCTGGGCGGGGGTTCGGGCTGCGTGGGAGCCCAGGGCGAGCCCCCGCCTCTCTCTCTGCGGCGCTTCCCCGGCCGGCGCAGGTGCCGCTGCTCCTTCTGCCCGGGTCTTTACTTCTGGCGCTGGTGTTAAGAATCCGACATACACCTGGGTTAGTTACCGGCGGCTTCCAAAAAAACTGGGTATTGCAGGCTGCTCTGACTGCAGAGGGCTAAGGCTGTCCGTTTACATCCAGGTCTGTGCGTCCTGGGGCGCTGTCGGTGTTGGGGTGGAGGCGGAGGGGTCGCGCTCCATCTCCCAGGTCCCGGCCATCAGGGCAATAAAGTGGGAAAAGTGGAAAATATAAAAATTCTAGTTACTAGCTGTGTGACCCCGACCAGTTTACTTCACTGTTTCTCACTTTGCTCAAAGATAAAAAGCGTATTATAATCATTACATGCATGCATGCATGCTAAGTCGCTTCAGTCGTGGCCGACTCTGTGCGACCCCATGGACAGCAGCCCACCAGGCTCCTCTGTCCACGGGGTTCTCCAGGCAAGAATACTGCAGTGGGTTGCCATTTCCTTCTCCAATTTACAACAGCCTTAAGTTATAGGGTATTCATAAAGCCCATAGCATCATGCTTGGTGAAATTTCTCTTCATTTTCCCCCCATGTGTTAATGTAATACTCCGTGCTTCCCAGAGGTTCCAACTCATTTCTGAATTGAAGGGAGATCCAGGAAGCTCAGATTTACCCTCCTTTAAGTGGTGTTGGTGGTGATGTCTGTGGTGGTGTTTAGTGGCTCAGTTCTGTTTGGCTCCTTGTGACCCCATGGACTGTAGCCCACCAGGCTCCTCTGTCCATGGGATTTCCCAGGCAAGAATACTGGAGTGGGTTGACATTTCCTTCTCCAGGGGTTTTTCCCCACTCAGGGATCGAACCCGAGTCTGCTGCATTGGCAGATGGATTCTCTATTAGTGAGTTATCAGGGAAGTCCCTGATGTGTGTGTCAGGGGCTGGCATTTTTCCCGCTCTGACCTGTTTATGGTCAGGTCTTCTCCAGGCTATCTTATTTCCTAACAGTATCCTAGAAGCCAACTTTGAGAGGTGATAGTACACAGGTCCTGAATATAGAAGTGATGTGTTTGGTCTGCTTTAATCATTGCTGACTGCATTTGTCAGAATTCTTCTTTGAGGTGGGTTTTGGTCCCTTGAAAATTGCCTTATGCAGTATAGAAATTGACTGGGTCACATAAACGAAAAGGCTGAGGATGTTTGCTTCAGGAATAGCTTGATCCAGAGGTTCACATAGCGTTGCTGGGCTTGTTCTCTCTCTCTCTATGGGGCGGTAGATGGTTAGATAGAATGACCAACTCAATGGACAAGAATTTGAACAAACTCTGGGAGATAGTGGAGGCCAGGGAAGCCTGGTATGCTGCTGTCCATGGGGTCACAAAGAGTCAAACATGACTTGGCAATTGAACAACAAATATATTAAATACACACACACACACACAATCTTGGCTCTTTTCCCTGCTATGATGACTGGTTCTTAGTATGGAGTGATAAAAAGCACTGGCGCCTTCAGGTTTATCTGTTCCTTTGGGGCATGGGTGGGGAGACTAGTAGGGATATCTTTCGCTTTTTCCATATCCTCCATCCTTACAGCAAATCTTATTGATATACTAGACCAAAGTGGGGCTAAGCCATCTCCATGGACAGGGAGTGGTTTTCCACCATAGGAGTGGGTGCTTGGCTCAGATGCCACTATGATAGACAAACCCACCCCAGCTGCCAGGGATTGGGCAAGAATAGTTCCCAATGAGAGGTCTGACATCTGGGCAGATAAAATGGGACCTGTTCATTGTCCTGTTTTTCCCTTTATTCACCACCACCTAAAGGAAGTCTTTGGTAGAAGATAGATGGTTTGGTATAGATAGTTAGATGGTTTGCCATGTTCCATCTGTCAGTCATCAAGTTTTATCCAAGGTATGGAATGTGTCCTGCATGTTTATCCTTTGATTTTTTGTTTGCTTGTTGGTTCACTCATTCATTCATCCATCTATTCATTCATTCAATATTTAATTATTCCCCAACATATAACAGTACCTCTGCCAAGGTGAAAATGTTTGCTTTGAGAAGCTCACAGTCTAGTTGGAAAGGCAGTCTAGTTGGAGAGGCAGATAACAGAGTTTGTGAATATTTAACTGGGAACGATTGTTCCCAAGGAAACTGATTGAACTGATTGAGATGAGTAGGTAGGGCTGGTTGAGGGGGAGAAGTTGGAGGGACTTCCCAGGCCAAGCAGGATAGCTTGATCCAGGGGCTCCCATACAGAAAGTACTTTGGTACTTTCTGTTCTGAGTAACATAATTTGGGTTACTTTACTGTCATGCTTAAGAAGTCTAGAGGTAGGTGGTTCAAAGTGGCCCCAGCTCTGGGTTGGCTGCTTAAAGATTCTCTTGGTTTTCCCTGCCCTGTCATAGGGTGACTGGAGCTCCATCATGCCCTCACATTCTAAACAGCTAAACCAAAAAGGGGAGGAGACAGCTTGCTTCTCAATGATTCTCTAGATAACAAGAGTCAAATTTCCTCAGAAGTTCCCTGTGTTGCTGGCCAGGATGGTCATATGTCCATGCTCAACTATCACTGGGAAAGAAGGAGAAAGTGCCTGTGACTGTCATGGCCAAACCATGTTCTGGAGCTGAGGGAGGGTCACCTTCCCTGAGCACATTGGTGCCCATATCTGAAAATCGGAATTCTGTTAGTCAGACAGAAAAGTGAAACTGCCTGTCGGGCTGTTCGGTAGGCAGTCATCCGAGTCTCCCAGAGGTGGTGACAGATGATGAAAGACATGGCGTTGTGGGCAGACAGGAGAGGCTCAGGACAACAGAAGTGTAGGATGTAATTGAGGAGGGAAGGGGCTGAGGTTGGAGGTGCAGGTAGAGACAAGATAACCACTCTGGGCATCACTAAGAAGCCTAAATCTCGGTCCCATTCCTCAAAGAACTTACAGTCAGAAACTGGCGATGTATTTGAGTCTTTCATACTTCCCTAGTGACGGCAACGGTAGCTCACTCTATGGGAGTAACTGTGGGTGGTTTAGGGAGGGGCTGAGTATAGTTAGAAAAAGCCTCACAGCTGGTTCTGCTGGGCCTCCCACCCCACAGCATCCCCTTCACCCTCTCCCTGTCCATTATTGAGAACATCTGCTCTCAGTCATGACTTCGTTTGGTGTTGTTACCTGTCTTCAAACTAACAGGCTGAGACTTGGTGAAGATGCAGTTAGTTGCAGGTCCTGAATTAGAGAAAGATTCTCTGGATGATAGTCCAGCAAGTAGATACTTTATAACTCTGTTCAGGAAGAAATTAACCTCCACTGTCCACTGTTTTTGAAGCATTTCACCTGTTTTCATTGAAGTTTGAAATGAGCTGCTGTTTGTTTCCATTTGACATATAGGACACTGGTGGACGTTTGGCGTTAGATTGGGCCACCAGGTGCTCCTTGTCTTGATCCTTCGTCCTCAATATCTACTTAGCATAGAACTTGGCACTAATCCTGGGGAAAAGGAGGGAGTGGAGGGCAGCATATTTTGTTGTTTCCATCAGCAGTCCTGTTCAGGGTCCCTGGAAGACTGTGAGGGGATAAAGTAGAGAGATGCCTTGGACAGTCATTCATTCACACATATTTATTGAACACCCACTGTGTGGCAGACACTGCTCTGGGAATAGAGTAAATGAGAAGGACATAGGCTCTATTCTCATGGAGCTCATACTTTACTGGAAGGAGATATGTTTGTTTGCCTCCTGTGTCAGATGATAAGTACTATAATGAAAAGAGAAGACTGCAGTAGTTGGAAACAAGCTGGGCACAGTGTTGGAAAACAACAAAGTTTAGTCTCTCTGGTTTACAGCAGAGTAATATGGCCTGAGCTGGCATGGTATGGGGCAAAAAAAAGACCTTCATTTGGAGGAAGAGGATTACATATTGAATAACTTGATTGTAAAGGATTTCTTTTACGCAGAATTTCTTTGCTATACTTCACATTGTTCCCAAACATGATTTACAGTGACTTATGAAACATGATATGTGGGGCTTCCCTAGTGGTTCAGCGGTAAAAAATCTGCTTACTATGCAGGAGACTGCCTGCAATACAGGAGACATGGGTTCAATCCCTGGGTTGGGAAGATCCCCTGGAAAGGGAAATGGCAACCCACTCCAGTATTCTTTCCTGGACAATATCATGGACAGGGGAGCCTGGCGGGCTACAATCCATGGGTTTGCAAGAGTTGGACATGATTTAGGAACTAAATCCCACCAGCAGCCACCACCACAAAAGATGATGAGAAATAAGTGAAGAAATATGAACGAAGAAAGGGAAAGTGGGGGTCATTTCTTTCATCACTGTGTCCAGAATCGTTTAGATTTGGTAGCAGGGTAAGAAGGAAGTGATTAAAAATGTAGTGATTTATGCTCAGGGTTCATTATTTTAAAAGTTTTAATGTAAATTTTTGATGCCTCAGAAAGTTATAATTTCTGGGGTGTGTGTGAAAAGAGCCAATTTTATTTGATGGGAAGAAACAGTATAGTATTTTTTTTTTAGATCAGTATGAAGTGCAGTAAAGGTTAACAAAGATCAAAAGCCTAATTTGAGAGTCAAATAATATGTTATAAATAAAAAATGGTGAAGATTTAAGCTTGGATTCATGACTGACTGTGTAAATAAGTAAATTCAAATGTATAGCATACAAGTGTTACCCAGAGGTAATTTTGATTGCCTGTTTTTATTGGGTTGTGTGTTTTCTTATTGTTGAGTTGTCAGAGTTCTTTACATAATCTGGATACACATCCTGTGTCATAAATGTGATTTTCAAATAAATTCTCTCGGTCTGTGCCTTAGCCTTTTATTCCCATAGCAGTGTCTTTCTCAGGGCAGAAGTTCTTTTAGCTTTAGTAACCCAGTGTATCAGTCTTTCTATGGATTAGACTTCTGTTGTATCTTAAGATGCTTTGCATAAGTTTTGAAACTTTTCTACATTTTCTTCTAGAAATTTCATAGTTGTATGTTTTACACTTGGGTTGATGATCTGTTTGGGGTTAATTTGTATATAAGATGTAAACTATGAGTGAAGATTTTTTTGACATGTGGAATTTCAGTTGTTCCAGCACCATTTGTGGAAAAGACCATCCTTTTCCTATTGAATTGTATGGACATTTTTGTAGAAAATCAATTGGCCATAATCATAAGGATTTTTTTCTGGATTCTCAATTTTATTCCATTGATCTATATGCCTACTTTGTGCCAGCACTACACTGTCTAGATGCTATGACTTTATAATGAATTTTGAAAACAGGTAGTATAAATCCTCCAATTTTATCCCTTTTCAAAGTCATCATGGCTGTCCTAGTTCCGTGGACTGTTCATATAAATTGTAGAGTCAGCTTGTCAATATCTACAAAACATCCTTCTGGGATTTTTGAATAGGATTGCATTGAATCTATAGATTCATTTAGAAAGAGTTGACATCTTTACAATTTCCAGTATTTCAATCCATGAACACAATATTGCTTATCTCTTCATGTCTTGTTTCTGTTTTTTTTTTTTTTTATTTTTTATCAGCATTCAGTGATTTTCAGGATATAGATCTTCTACATGTTTAGTAGATTTATAATTTAGTATTTCATTTTGGAGGTTGCTCTTGTTGCTAATGTTTAGAAATACAATAGATTTTTGTATTTGATATATTCTGTTACCTTGCTGAAGTCACTTATTTGTTTTAAGAGGTTTACTTGTAGACTCTTTGAGGGGTTTCTACACAGTCAGTAATGTTATCTGTGAAAAAAGATACTTTTATTTCTTGCTTTCCAATCTGGATACCTTCTATTTCTTTTCCTTGACTTATTCTACTAAGAGTTCTAGTACAGTGTTGAATAGGAATGGTGAGAGAGAACATTCTTGCCTTGTTTCTTATAAAAGGGGGGAAATAATCTTTCATTATGAAGTATGATGTTAGCTGAGATTTTTTGGTAGATACCCCATGAGGTTAAGGAATTTCACTTGTATCTGTTATATACTGAAAGTTTTTATTGCAGATAGATTTTGAATTTTGTTGAATGCTTTTTCTTTATTGACAGGATCATGTGATTTATTCATATTTACTGTGATAAGTTACACTGATTGATTTTCAAATGTTGAACCAGCTTTGTGTTCCTAGGATAAATCCTACTTGGTTGTGGTGTATTTTTGGAAGGGACTGTGTAGGATTGCTATTTTTTCTTCCTTCAGTGTTTGGTAGAATTCATTAGTGAAACCATCTCAGCCTAGAGTTTCTTTTGACAGAAGGTTTTTAAACTACAGTTTTAACTTCTTGAATACATAGAGGACAATTCAAGTCACCTATTGCTTCTTGATAAGTCTTGATAATTTACATCTTTCTAGGAATTTGTTGTTTTAACATAAGTAGTCAAATTTATGGGTATAGAATTGTTTGTGGTATTCTATTATCCATTTAATGTCTTTGGTGTCTGTACTTAGATTCCTCTTTTATTCCTGACATTGGTAATTTGTGTCTTCAATTGTCTTCTTAGTCTGTCTAGAAGTTTATCAACATTATTGATCTTTCAAGGATCTAGATTTTGATTTCATTAATTTTGTCTGTTCTTCTATTTTTAAGTTTATTGAGTTTGTGCCCTTTTTATTTCCTTCACCTTGCTTTGGGTTTAATTTACACTCCTGTTTTTTGAGGGGTAAGCATATGTTGCTGATATGAGATTTTTTCCTCAGTTTTAAAAACTAAGCATTTAATGCTTTAAATTTCCCTTTAAGTATTGCTTTAGCCTGCATTCCACAATTTTGATATGTATATTTTCATTTTTATATATTTAAATTTTTCCCTCAGACTTCCTCTTGACCCATGTATTATTTCAAAGTGTGTCATTAACTTTTCAAGAACTTGGGAATTTTCCAGAAGTCTTCTTGTTACTGATTTCTAGTTTAATTCTCTTGTTATTCCATACTATAGTTTGCATGACTTTTATTCTTTTAAATTTGTTCACATTTGTATCATGGCCCAAAATATGGTTTATCTTGGTGAATGTTCAGTGTGCACTTGAAAAGAGTGTGCATTCTGCTACTGTTGGATAGAATATCCCAGAAATATTAGTTCAAGTTGTCTGATAGGGTTGTTCAAGTCTCCTGTGTCCTGACTGCCTACTTTTTGTCAGTTACAGAGAGGCATGTTAGAATCTCCAACTACAATTGTGTATTTTTAAATTTCTGTTTTCAGTTCTATCACTTTTGATTCATATATTTTGACCACTTGTTTCCAAGTGCAACTTATGTAATAGCCAGTTATTTTTCCAATGAAGGCAAGTTTATTTGGGAATAGCCAGAGAAATTGCAATTCAGGATATGTGAATCATGGTGGACCATAGGCAAATCCAAAGAACAAGGAAGGGGAACTTGCTTTTATGGGGAAAGGCAGGAATTTGGGAGAGACTGTAATAACCAAAGAGTCCTGTTGCAGGATGGTTCCCAGATGGTGCTAGCGGTAAAGAACCTGCCTGCCAGTGTAGGAGACATAAGGGACATGAATTCAATCCCTAGGTTGGGAAGATGCCCTGGAGGAGGGCATGGCAACTCACTCCAGTATTCTTGCCTAAGAATCCCATGGACAGAAGAGCCTAGTGGCCTGCAGTCCATGAGGTGCGAAGAGTTGGACACAACTGAAGCAACTTAGCACGTACACACGCACCTGTCGCAGGAAGTTGGGAGTTCAGTGTATGGAGACTTCTCATCAGTTGGGCTGCTTCAGTCTCTGATTGCCTGGGCTGTCTTCCAGCAGCAGGAGCAGCAGCAGTACTTTGTTGTTTGGAGTAATTGATATTGCATGATAGGGGCCTGAGAGTGCCCCATATGTGCCATTCCAACTTCAATTTTAGCTGAAGTTTCTTTAATTGCACAGTGCATATGCATTTAGGATTGTTATGTCCTCTTGGAGAACTGATCCTGTTCTCATTAGATAATATTCATTTTTACCCTTGTTAACATTCCTTGTTCTGGGGTCTACTTTGGGTGTTAATAATATAGCTACTTGGAGAAGGAAATGACAACCTACTCTAGTATTCTTGCCTGGGAAATCCCATGGACAGTGGACCCTGGTGAACCTCAGTCCATGGGGTCACAAAGGAGTCAGACACAACTTAGCGACTAAACAGCAATTTAGCTACTTCAGCTTTCTTTTTCTTAGTGTTTGTATCCATATCTGTTCCTATTGTTTTAATTTCAACTTGTCTGTGTCTGTATATGTGAGGCAGGTTCATTGTGGAACTCAGATAGTTGGGTCTTGTTTTTTTATCTGACAATATGTGCTTTTTAAGTGGTGTGTTGGACCATTCACTTTTACTATGGTATTAATTTGGCTTAGTTACAAACCTACCATCTTGCTAGTTATGTTCTCTCTGTTTCCCTAATACCTGAGAATTTCTATGATTCCCTTTTATCTCCACTTCTTACTTATGCTTCTTTAACATTTTTAGTGATTGAGTGTTTCATGTGTAGTCTTTCTGCTATTGTTGTCATCATCTACATCATTCTTCTACATATGCTGTAAACAAAACATTGTTACTATTTTTATTTTAGACCAGGAGTCAGCAAGCCCCCCTTTCTCTGTAAAGGCCCAGAAAGTAAACATTTTGCTCTGAGGCCACATATGGTTTCTGCTACATATACTTCTTTTATTGCTAAACAGCACTTTAAAAATATAAAAACCACTCTTTGTTCTTAGGTAATACTAAAACAGATTGTAGAATGGATTTGCTTTGCACGCCATAGTTGCTTACTCTTGGCTTTAAACATTCAGTTACTTTTCATAGCAATTTTAATATCAGAAAAAGGATTGTATTTGGCTTTTAATTTATTCCATTTCTAGCACTTATCATTTCTTTGTGTAGATCCAGATTTCTGTCTGGCATCATATTCTTTCTGCCTATAAAACCTTAATATTTCGTGTAGTGTAGGTCTCCTGCCAGTGAATTTTCTAGTTTTTGTTTGCCTGTTGCAGTCATTTCCTCTTCATTTTTGAAATACATTTTCACTAGGTATAGAATTATGGGTTGACGGTTTTCTTTCAGTGCTTCCAAAATGTTGCTTCTTTCTCTTGTTTGAATACCTTCTGACAAAGTGTCTTCTGAAATTCTTATCTTTGTTCCTTTGTATTTAATGTTTCATTTTCTCCCACTGGTTTTGAGATTCTCTTTTTCTCTTTGGTTTTCAGCCTCTGATATGCCTCTGTGTGTGTGTGTGTGCGCACGCGCACGCGTGTGCATGTGCACATACATGCATATGCTTGATTTTTATTCTCCGTAGTGTTTTTGAGCTTCTTGGTTCTGTGGTTTGGTATCTGTCATTACTTTTAGAAAATTCTCAATAGATAATTTCTTCTGCCCTGTCCCTTTTTCTTCTTCTGAAATTTTGATTATTTTTGTTTCATTCTTTTTGATTCTTCTTGTTGTTGTAATTTCTGTTGACCTATGTTCAAGTTCATTGATTGTTTCCTTGGATTCATCAAATCTACTGAAGTATGCCTGTGGAGAACGTTTTTCATTTCTTTTACTGTGCTTAAATGTTCAAGCATTTCCTTTTGATTCTTTCTTATAGTTTCTATGTGTTAAAATTATACATTTGATCTTTCATGTTGTCCACTCTTCTTCCCATTAGGGTCTTTTAGCACTAATTATGGTTATTTTAAATAACTGTGTCTGATAGCTTCCCCATCTGTGTCAATTCTGAATCTGGTTCTATTAATGGCTGTGTCTCTTGGCAGTGTTTTTTCTTGCTTTTTGTATGCTCTATAATGTTTTGTCAAGACATGGACATCTGTAGGACATTAGAGACTGAGATAGTTTTTATGCCTGTAGATGAGAATGCCTTTGTGTTTCCACTAGGCCTTTAGTGTGGGGAGTTGATCGGTCTGGTTGGAAGTTGACTGGATTTGAGGTCTGTTGTGGGTGTACTTCTCCTCAATGTTCCACAGACTTCAGCTTCCTCTAGTGACACCTTGAGTTTAGAGTTGGAGCTGGTTTGCTGCAGGGCTTGTCTCACTGTTTCAGTGTCAGCCTCAGGTCTTCCTTATGCCTCCAAGTGATGTGTGTCCATGCTCTTTCAACCCCCCCACCAGGGTTCCATTGTTGTTACTTGATGCGTGTGTCCAGGCACATCTGCCTCAGGTAAAGAAGTGCCCATATCTTGTCTCTTTCTTCAGGTGCCTGGTTCTCCTCAGATTCTGGGCTAGTTTGTTCCCCCGTGACCTCAGTTGTCTAATAGACTCAAGAGAGTCATGAACTTGAAGTTAATCTGTTTTATTTGTAAGCATGGGAGTGAGTCTCTTTTCAGTTCTCTGCATCCAGAGCAGAATCCAAAACCCTTGATTTGATATTTTCCAACCCTTTCTTTTTATGATCTTCATGTCCCTCTGTGCTTTAGAAATCATCATATTTTATGCTTTTTACATATAAATCAGTGGTTTACAACTCTTACATGGGGAACATGAAACAAAATACAAATTTGGGGCCCCAGTGTTTTAGTTGAGATATGTTGAGATCCAAGCATTGGGTACCTTTTACAAGTTCCCCAGGTGATTCTGATGTCTGTCTAGGTTGAGAACCTCAGTCTTAAGTACCGTTTACAATGTTTCCTTTCACAGAGATTCTATTCCAGTATAAATGACCAAATGAAATGTCAGGCTGTATATACATTCATCCCTGTGACTTCGTGGAGATGTTTCCCTTGTAATTGTTCCTTCAATAGTAGTTAAGGGCCTGTGGTCTAGACTGACAGTCTCATAGCATGGGGCAGACACTGAGAATTCCTTACATTTAACTTTCCACCAATATGAATATCCTCCTTGACAATCTATCCCTTTAGTGCTGTTTGGAGTCTTTCCAAGGCTGGGAGCTGTCTGCATTCATAATAATAAACCCTGTTTTGAGGCAGTATCACTTGTTTGAGGTGTTTTCCTTCTACTGAATTGAAATATGTCTTTCTAATAATTGTCTATTTCACAGCCTTGCAAACTGTTTTGAAAGAAATCCATTTGCATGACACAGTGCACGTGCATGTGTGCACACACACACACTCACCCTTATGACAAGCGTTTTATGAAACAGCACTTACTACAAGTCTTCTGTCTTTAAATTGACCTCATGACCCCACTATGGGTTGTTTCTTGTAGTATGAAAAATGCTTACTGAGCCCGTCTTCCATTAGACAAGCTTCCAAAACTTTCATGACCACTCTTCTGGCTCCCCAAGAGTTTTCATGTGCCTGGTGTAGTACTGGTTCTCTCAGCTGTGTTCAGCTTCCTCACTGCCCTGGCCAGTGTCCCACACTAGGTGGACTTCAGTGTGTGGTGTCCTCTGCAAATGAATGGCCTAGTTCAAAGGTCAGGGCCGTGCAAGTGGCAGATCAGTTCAGAGAAGACAAGGTCCCTTGTTGTTCCGTAGATAGCATTTCACTCCCATGGCTCAAATTCAGTGGGATGTAAATTGAAGCCTTCTCTTGAGTAGCATTGTTTATGGCTTTTCTTTGTAGCTTTTATGTGTCCTCTTACTTATTTTCATATTGATGACATGTTATTCTAATTAGCTACATATGAGTCTTTAATTTCCAAGAGACTGAACTCCTTAGATGTTGAAACAAATATTTCTTTCTTTTTCTTCATAGTAAACACACAAAACTTCATTTGCTGAGTTATTCTTAGAAAACTGTGTTCCCAGTCAAGAAACTTTGGCCTTTTAGCACCATTGCTTTGCTCACAGTTATGCTACCAACAAGGGGCAGTATGCACAAGACACTATAGCAGGTCTTGGGTGAGATGCCCAATATGTCACAGCCTACAGCCTGACTAGGGGCACATGCCATGCAGAATGTGTGTCAGTGAGTTGTGTAGGGTTATGTTCTCTTGGAGGTCACAGGTGAAAGAAAGGTCACACCGCTGGTCAGGAAAGTCTTGATTTTGACCTTGGAGGTAAGCATCAGGCATATGGAATGGAAGGTATTTGGGGGTGGGGAGGATTAGCAAGGAGAGGAACACTCTGTTAATAGTCTCCGAAGTTCTACAGCATCTTTGCTGTCTCTCAGAGTTACTTGGATCTGTAGGATCTGAGAGAAACTGTAGGTAAGATATAGAGGGAAATCTAATTTACATTGTTTTTGTAGGAAGGCTAGACATCAACAGAAGGTAACAGGCTAAACTCCCCTGACTGCCGTCCCCAGTGTCTGAATCCTCAGGGACACCGAGGCTGACAGATGTAGTGGGGAGGGGCTTCTTGTCGTGGTGAGGGTTCAGCTTGCCAGGGGCCACCTTAGGGCTGTTAGTTCAGCTCTGCCTCTCTCTGGCTTCCATCAGCTTTTGGAGCAAGCATCCATGGCCACTGACCTAATTTTTTCTACTTTCTGTCCTCAGAGAGCTCTTAAATGTTTTATTAAGAAGCGTACATTCTTTTTTTTTTTTTAAATATTGTAGTGGTTTTTGTCATACATTGACATGAATCAGCCGTGGATTTACATGTGTTCCCCATCCTGATCCCCCCTCCCACCTCCCTCTCCACCCGATTCCTCTGGGTCTTCCCAGTGCACCAGGCCCGAGCACTTGTCTCATGCATCCAGCCTGGGCTGGTGATCTGTTTCACCCTAGATAATATACATGTTTCGATGCTGTTCTCTCGAAACATCCCACCCTTGCCTTCTCCCACAGAGTCCAAAATTCTGTTCTGTACATCTGTGTCTCTTTTTCTGTTTTGCATATAGGGTTATCGTTACCATCTTTCTAAATTCCATATATATGCGCTAGTATACTGTATTGGTCTATATCTTTCTGGCTTAGCTGTGGTACATATATACCATGGAATATTACTCAGCCATTAAAAAGAATTCATTTGAATCAGTTCTAATGAGATGGATGAAACTGGAGCCCATTATACAGGGTGAAGTAAGCAAGAAGCGTATGTTCTTAAAGTATGGCACATCTACCACGTTTTGTGATCCACTGCATCTGTGAGACACTCTTCTTAGTATTCTTGTGAAAGTGACACTATCAAAATATTGCATAAAAGCTGGATATTGCATCATTATTGTCTTATGAAAACATTCATTTTGGGACTGTTCTGCCATGGAAGGAGAATAGAAATAGAAGTATATTATGAATTTTTTTTTTAAAGGCACTGACTGGTGGTATTTGTTCCTTAGTGAAAGATGAGGACCACAGTTCTTAAGCAACTACAGAAGTAGTTAGAACAAAGATGAGCACTGTGAGTAATCCCCTGCCATCTTGCACTATAGGCTAGGTATTATGATGTGTTAATACATCATACATTTCTCCTAGAATCCAGTGCCAAGATGGTAGTTTATCTCCTAAGAAGAACTGATCAATCAAGCAGTAGAGACCTATATAAGTCTTTATTTCCTTTTGCCCCTTGGCAGCCAGGAAGCCCAGAGATAAATGTAAAAATCCTCAACTATATTGATGATTTTATTTCAAATTCTAAGCACAAAGATTTCTTGTCTTAAATCAGACCAGTTATTGTTTTTAAAACAGTAACATTTATTTTTTTGTTACCGCATTGATACATGTTCTTTGTAGAAAATGTGGAAAATAACAGATTACCTCCCGCACCAGATATTTTCCCACTGCATGGTGGCTGACACTGTTTTAATCATTTCATTTCTTCTAGGCATATGTGTGTATATATATTTTTTTGTTTAAAAATGAAATGTCTTTCACAGTATATTAAATTTTTTTAAAAAAAGCTTAACCTTTACAAACATTTTTCTTGTCTTTAACTATTTCTGTGTGGCATTATTTTTAACAGCTGGTATAATATTCCACTGTGAGGCCACATCTTGTACTTTTAGCTTGAATTTAGCCTTCTGCTCTCATAAACAACTCTGTCACGTACATTCCTATAGCTAAATCTCTGAGCATATCCATGATTATATCCTTAGAATAGAGTTTCAAGAAGAGACACAATTGCTTAAAGGAATGTGATTTTTTTGTGCATGCTAAGTCACTTCAGTCATGTCCAACTCTTTGCGACCCCACGAACTGTAGCCCACCAGGCTCCTCTATCCATGAGATTTTCCGGGCAAGAATACTGGAGTGGGTTACCATTTCCTTCCCCAGCGGATCTTCCCAACCCAGGGATCAAACCTGCATCTCTTATGTCTCCTGCATTGGCAGACGGATACTTTACCACTAGTGCCACAATATCCATATTTTAGACATATATTCATATATTTTGGCATGTATTTAAATATCCAGAAAGCATGAGCTAATCGTCTGAAGTTTGAGAGTGCCTCTCCCCCAAGTTCCAAGGTGATGATTTTTCAGAATCTTTGTCAGGAGGCAGGATTCTGGCTGTGGCCAAGTGAGGAGGTTGCACATCCTCTTCCCTAGAAAGCAACTTTAAATCTGGTCTAAATGAGCAGAAACAGAATTCTCATCACTCTGGTAACCCATCCATCACACCACATCCATCTGCCAAGCTGCCCCGCCCTGTGGTCCAGAGGTGTTGTCTCAGCAGGGGGAGGATCCACCCTTTGCTGCCCAGATCAGAGGGACTTGCTCCATTTGTGGTGGGTGATACCTGCTCCCAATGAGGGTTTCTCCAGATCCCTTCTCCCTGTTTCAGTTTACTTTAAATCTTTAAAAAAATAAAAATAATGTTCTTTTGTCATAAACATTTATATTTATTACAACAAAAGTAGAAAATAAACATAAAGAAAATCAAAAGCACCTATAAACCCTCTTGGTGTGTGTTCTTCTGTAACAGCTCATTTCAGTGAAAGTTTCTGCAGGGACGGAAATGTTCTGTGCTGGTCAGCACAGTAGCCACTGTCCTCACGTGCTTACTGAGCACCTGATGTGGCCAGTGTAAGTGAAGGTCTGAATTCTTAATTTTTGTTAATCTGATGAATTTAAATTTAAATATGCACATACACTAGTGGCTATAGTTTAGGCTGCCTTGTTTCTCTTATTTCTATAATACAGAGACATGAATATATACATGTATAGTTTAAAAAAGCAAAAACAGGATCATACTTCATATGGTATTTTGTATCCTTTTCCTGGTTAAAAATGTATCAGAAACAATTTTAATAGGTGACTTGTATTAAACTGAATGGATGTACCATAATTGGTTTAACAAAATCTCTGTTGCACCTTCAGGGTATTTCCAATAATTTAGCATTATAAATAGCATTGCAGATAATCTTTAGAGCTAAACTTGTGACATTATTTATGGAGAATAAATTCTTAAAATTTGATTTGTTAGATAAAATTTGATAACCTTTTCCAGACCTCTCTTTCAAGAAGTTCTACTAGTGAACATTCTTACCAGCAGGGTGTGAAAGTATCTCACTATTGTTACTGTAATTTTATATTGAGATGAATACATGTGCCATAAAATGCACCCTTTTAAAGTATACAATTCAGTGGTTTCCAGTATATTCACAGAGTTGTGCAGCTATCATCACTACCTAATTCCAGAATGTTTTCATGACTCCATGAAGACATCTCATACCATAAATAATCACTCCCCATTCCCTCCTTTGAGCTTCCTTGGTGGCTCAGATAGTAGAGAATGCCTGCAATTTGGGAAACCCAGGTTTGATTCCTGGGTTGGGAAGATCCTCTGGAGGAGGGCATGGCAACCCACTCCAGTATTCTTGCCTGGAGAATCCCATGAACAGTGGAGCCTGCCAGGCTACAGTCCATGGGGTCACACAGAGTTGGAAACCACTGACCGACTAACACTTTTCCCTCCTTCCTTCAGCCCCTGACAATATCTGCTCTGCTCTCTACCTTATGGATTTGCATATTCTGGACATTTCATATTAATGGAATTATTCAATATACAACCTTTTATGTCTAGCTTTCTTAGCATAATGTTTTCAAGATTTAAGGTTCATAAACCAGTACTTCATTCATTTTCATGGCCAAAAAATATTCTGTTGCATGGATATACCATATTCTCTGTATCCATTCATCTTGATGGAGATTTGTTTTCATTTTTTGACTGTTATGAATAATGCTTCTGTGAACATCCATGTAAAATTTGTAAACCTTGTGTTTTCATGTCTGTTGGATATATACCTAGGAGTAGAATTGCTGGATCATGAGGAAAGTCTGTATTTGACTCTTTGAGGAACTGCCAAACTGTATCCAAAGCAGCTGTGCCATTTTACATTCCCACCAGCAATGTGTGAATGTTCCAATTTCTTCACATCCTTCATAACATGTTTTGTTGTCCATCTTTTTGCTTATAGGCATCTTAGTGGTATGAAGTAGTATCTCTTCAGGGTTTCAATTTGCATTTTTCTACTAATTAATGATGTCCAGTATCTTTCATGTGCTTATTGGCCATTTAATATCATTTTTGGAGAAATGTTTATTAAAATACTTTGCCAATTTATTATTTGGGTTGTCTTTTTATTTTAGAGCTGTAAGTGTTCTCAATATATTCTGGATATACCCTATCAGATACATGACTTACCAATATTTTTTCTCATTCTGTAGGTTATCTTTTCATTTCCTTGCTAATATACTTTGAAACACCAAAGTTTTAATTTTTATAACATCCTGTTATATATCTATATTTTTTTTGTTCAGTTGTGCTTTTGTTGTCATATCTAAGAAATCAGTGACTAATCCAAAGTCACAGAGGTTTACTTCAAAGGTTTTATAATTGTAACTCTTATATTTAGGTATTTGATCTATTTTGAGTTAATTTTTGTGTATGATGTGATCTAGGGATCCAAATTTATTCTTTCGCATGTTGCAGTCCCAGCAGTATTTGTTGACAAGAGTATTCTTTCCCTCATTAATTCTCATAGCACCCTGTCAAAAATCAATTGACTATAAATATATACAATTACTTTTGTGCTCTGAATTCTAGTCTATTGATTTATATATCTGTCCCTTATGCCACTACCACACAATCTTGAATGTTTTTGTAGTAATTTTGATTTCTGAAAGTATAAATCTTCTTTGTGTGTGTGTGGTTTTTTTTTTTTTTTGGTTATTTTAGTTCCCTTATATTGCCATACAAATTTTAGGATTAGTTTGTTAATTTTTGCAATAAATCCAGTATGGATTTTGATAGGGATTACATTGAATCTGGAGATCAATTTGAGGATTAATACATTTCAATAGTATTGTCTTCCAGTCATGAACATAGAATGTTATTCCAGTTATTTAGGTCCTCTTTAATTTATTTTAATGACATTATTAATTTTCAGTGTTCAAATACTGCACTTCTTTTGTTAAATTTATTACTGAGCCTCTTATTCCTCCTGCTGCAGTGTAAATAAAACTGTCCCAATTTTATTTTTGGATTTTCTATTGATAGTGCATAGCAATGCAATTGATTCTTGTGTTTTGATTGTGTATCCTGAAATTTTGAAGTTTTTCTCATTGATTGGCTCTAATGTTTTTTAGTTTGTTCTTTAGAATCTTTGATATACAAGATCATCTAAAATGACAATAGTTTAATGTCTTTCCAACATAGATTCCTTTGTTTTTCTTGCCTAATTACCTTGGCTAGAAGTGATTTTGTGTCTTGTTCCTGTCTAATGTTCCTGGTTAGCGAGATGGCCAGTATTAGTTATGCTATTATTTGATGACTGTTTTTATACTCTAAGAATCTGAATGATGAGGTGGAGTTGCTGCTTGGTTCCTCCAAGGGAAGAAGGAATAATAAAAAATAATAAAAAAAATCACACAATAAAAATTCCATTTGTCCTATGCATTGGGAGGCTTGGCATAGTAGTTACCAGAAAAGAAACATTTTAATTGAGGAATCTATTCATGTAACATCTAGGTGCCAAGAAGTTTGATTAACATCTAGTATGTATGTGTTTGTTATTTTAAAATAAAATTTAAATTGTCCCTACTAAATTAAATTTTTCACCCTATATTTCTACATTTTTTATTTCCCACTGTATACTTCAGGTACCATGTAGGATCTCAGAGATGAATTAAACACAGGCCGTGCCCTAAGGGTGCCTGTGGAGAAGTCTTTTGGGGAAGACAGACAGGAAACAGGAAGTTTGGTATTCTAGCAAGTGGTTCCCATCAAAGGGAAACCTGTCAGAAGAGGTGGGCTCACCATTAGAGTTTTTGCATCTCAGTTTGCTGATAGAACATTCACTTTCTACCCCATAGAAATCAAAGAATTCTCGAACTAGAGGCTTGTAAGTCCTTTTATCTGACCTCACATTTTTCAATAGGAGGAACCTCTTACCTTTTTCAACAATTCCATTGTCTCTTATTAGCAACTGTTCTTCTCATCGTTCTCTCAAATGTTTTATTGCACATACACAGACAACACACACAGACATACACATGCAAAGCAGTTTCCATAGAGAGGCAATCCATGTTCAGTCCACTTCCTGGCTCCATCTGTTGTGTCTGGTTGGGGTAATATAACACCAGCCCCCATGTTCATCTTCAGGGTGACTTGTCTAGGATTCCTGCTTCACTTTGCCCTCGAAGACTACTCAGCATTGTCCTTCTGATAAGTGTTGATGACATGGAATTGACAAGGACAGGGACGTTATCTGACTCCAAATCTGAGTGACCCAGAGGCTGTGAGAGGGTTTCTGTTCTGTTTAATTGTACATTCAACATTTTTTGTAAAAAGCATACTCCAGCCATTTTAAACTTGTCATTAATTAATCCTAGTTAATCTTTCTAGAAAAGATTACTGTAGTCACCTTTCTAGAAAAGAATGCAAGTGGTGCTAACAAGAGCAATTAAATAAACACAAGTCTTAAAAATGTCTACAGAGGCTTTTAAAAAATACATCAATTCAGAATGGTAGGGAACATGTGCTTCCATTTTTACTTGGATTTTTAAAAGAAACCTTTATTCTGGCTTTGTTATATATTAATATTACAATTAAAATAACATCAGGTTACTTATTTACATTTTTTTTATTGAAGGATAATTGCTTTACAGAATTTTGTTCTTTTCTGTCAAACTTGAACATGAATCAGCCATAGGTATACATATGTCCCCTCCCTTTTGAACCTCCCTCCCATCTCCCTCCCCATCCCACCTCTCTAGGTTGATCCAGAGCCCCTGTTTGAGTTTCCTGAACCACACAGCAAATTCGCATTGGCTATCTATTTTACATATGGTAATGTAAGTTTCCACGTTACTCTTTCCATACATTTCACCCTCTTCTCCCCATCCCCATGTCCATAAGTCTATTTTCTATGTCTTTTTCTCCATTGCTGTCCTGTAAATATATTCTTCAGAACCATTTTTCTAGATTCCGTATATGTGCGTTAGAAAACAATATTTATCTTTCTCTTTCTGACTCACTTCACTCTGTATAATAGGTTCTAGGTTCATCCACCTCATCAGAACTGACTCAAATGTGTTCCTTTTCATGGCTGAGTAATATTTCATTGTGTATGTGTACCACATCTTCTTTATCCATTCATCTGTCAATGGGCATCTAGGTTGCTTCCATGTTCTAGCTATTGTAAATAGTGCTTCAATGAACAATGGAATACATGTGTATTTTTCGACCCTGGTTTCCTCAGGGTATATGCCTAGGAGTGGGATTGCTGGGTCATAAAGTGGTTTTATTCCTAGTTTTTTAAGGACTCTCCATACCATCTTCCATAGTGGCTGTATCAATTTACAGTCCCACCAACAGTGCAAGAGTGTTCCCTTTTCTCCACACCCTCTCCAGCAATTATTGTTTGTAGACTTTTTGATGATGGCCATTCTAATGAGTGTGAGGTGATATCTCATTGTGGTTTTGATTTGCATTTCTCTAATGAGCAATGTTGAGCATCTTTTCATGTGTTTGTTAGCTATCTGTATGTCTTCTTTGGAGAAATGTCTGTTTAGGTCTTTTTCCCACTTTTTCATTGAGTTGTTTGTTTTCCTGGTATTGAGTTGTATGAGCTGCTTGTATATTTTGGAAATTAACATTTTGTCAGTTGTTTCATTTGCTATTATTTTCTCCCATTCTGAGGGTTGTCCTCTCACCTTGCTTATAGTTTCCTTTGCTATGCAAAAGCTTTTAAGTTTAATCAGGTCCCACTTGTTTACTTTTGTTTTTATGTCATTCTAGGGGGTGGGTCATAGAGGATCTTGCTTTAATTTATGTCATTGAGTGTTCTGCCTATGTTTTCCTCTAAGAGTTTCCTCTAAGAGTTTTTCTGGTCTTACATTTAGATCTTTAATCCATTTTGAGTTTATATTTGTGTATTATGTTAGGAAGTATTCTAATTTCATTCTTTTATATGTAGCTGTCCAGGTTTCCCAGCATCATTTATTGAAGAGGCTGTCTTTGCCCCATTGTCTATTCTTGCCTCCTTTGTCAAAAATAAGGTACCCATAGATGCATGGGTTTATTTCTGGGCTTTCTATCTTGTTCCATTGGTCTGTTTTTGTGCCAGTACTATACTGTCTTGATGATTGTAGCTTTGTAGTATAATCTGAAGTCAGGAAGGTTGATTCCTCGAGTTCCATTCTTCTTTCTCAAGACTGCTTTGGCTATTTGGGGGCTTTTGTGTTTCCATACAAATTGTGAAATTTTTTGTTCTAGTTCTGTGAAAAATGCCATTGTTAATTTGATAGGGATTGCATTGAATCTGTAGGTTACATTTGGTAGTATATTCATTTTCACAATACTGATTCTTCCTACCCAGGAACATGGAGTATCTCTCCATCTGTTTATATCGTCTTAGATTTCTTTCATTAGTGTCTTATAATTTTCTGTGTACAGTTCTTTTGTCTCCATAGGTAAGTTTATTCCTAGATATTTAATTCTTTTTGTTGCAGTGGTGAATGGGATTGATTCCTTAATTTCTCTTTCTGAATTTTCACTGTTAGTATATAGAAATGCAAGTGATTTCTGTGTATTGATTTTGTATCCTGCAGCTTTGCTAAATTCACTGATTAGTCTAGTAATTTTCTGATACTATCTTTAGGGTTTTCTATGTACAGTATCATGTCATCTGCAAACAGTGAGAGCTTTACTTCTTCTTTTATGATCTGGATTCTTTTATTTATTTTTCTTCTCTGATTGCCATAGCTAGGGCTTCCAGAACTATGTTGAATAATAGTGGTGAAAGAGGACACCCTTGTCTTGTTCCTCTTCTTAGGGGGAATGCTTTCAGTTTCTCACCAGTGGGAATAATGTTTACTATGGGCTTATCATACATGGCCTTCACTATGTTGAGGCAGGTCCCTTCTATGCCCATTTTTTGAAGAGTTTTAATCATAAATGGGTGCTGAATTTTGTCAAAGGCTTTTTCTGCATCTATTGAGATGATCATATGGTTTTTATCTTTCAATTTGTTAATATGGTGTATCACATTGATTGATTTGTGATATTGAAGAATCCTTGCATTCCTGGAATAAACCCACTTGATCATGGTGTATGAGCTTTTTGATGTGTTGCTGAATTCTGTTTGCTAAAATTTTGTTGAGGATTTTTGCATCTATGTTCATCAGTGATATTGGCCTGTAGTTTTCTCTTTTTGTGTTGTCTTTGTCTGGTTTTAGTATCAGGGTGATGGTAACCTTGTAGAATGAGTTTGGAAGTGTTTGTTCCTCTGCAATTTTTTGAAAGAGTTTCAGAAGGATAGGCATTAGTTCTTCTCTAAGTGTTTGATAGAATTCTCCTGTGAAGCCATCTGGTCCTGGGCTTTTGTTTTGGGGGAGATTTTTGATCATGGCTTCAATTTCAGTGCTTGTAATTGAGTTGTTCATAATTTCTATTTCTTCCTGGTTCAGTCTTGGAAGATTGAACTTTTCCAAGAATCTGTCCATTTCTTCCAGGTTATCCATTTTATTGCCATGTAGTTGTTCATAGTAGTCTCATATAATCCTTTGTATTTCTGCACTGTCTGTTCTAACCTCCCCTTTTTAATTTCTAATTTTGTTGACTTGATTCTTCCCTCATTGTGTTACTTTTTTATCATTCCACTGGTAAAATGGAATGTGAACCTTTTGGTCTTAGGCCGAAAGGAAATAAGTCGTCCCTACAAACCTTTCAAGTTTAATTGTTTCAAACAAATATGAAGTTCTAGTTTCCTTTTTTCTCTTTACTACAATGCATTTTCTACTTTGATTATGTGAGGGTGAGATAAGGATGCAGCAGTGCTCTCTGGTTCACGCTGTTACTGCATATGATACAGCAGCCAATTCAATCAAAAAGGAAATAGGAAAATAAGTACTCTATTTGTGCCTTGTAAGCGGTTTGTAAAGTCCCCTCTAGTCCCTACAATTAAATGTTGGCATCTCTCCTTGCAGGCTTATAAAATGAAATTTAAAAGTGGAGCAAACAGCATTGTAAAACCAAGCACATATACTGTGTAGGGACAAATCCAGTAAAGAATCACAGCACTGCAGGCAGTCATTTGATTCAGTGCTGTGAGAAATGTTATAGAGAGAGAAATGGATGGGACAGGGGAGCCTAGGAAATTCCAAGCCATTGAAAGGCTCTGTTGATTTGCTCATGTTGGGGGCAGTTGTGGTGGGGAGTGGAGGAGATAGGTTGGTGGAAAGCAGAGGTTTGCCTCTTGTGTGTGAAAAAGGCATCAGTAAGGCAGATTGTCACTAAGTTCTCTTTATCTCCACCTAAGCTCATGAGCGGCCTGGAACTTGCTCTGGGGATGGCATGGGGAGCCTTTCCTAGAAAAGGGGGTGGCACCGTGTGGACGAGAGTGTTTGGTTGGGAGTCAGGAATTGGAGTCCTGAGCTTGGTCCTTCCAGCTTCCATTCTGTGACCCGGGATAAGTCACCTTACTCTCTGAGCTGTGGTTTCCATATTGCAACATACAGGGTTGGCCTAAGTACGGGATTCCCAGATTCCCAAACCAGAGCTCCAAGCCCCCATTTACCAGCTCAGAGGCTGTCCATGTACCAACACTGGCGTTCCTGGCCTCCGTCCGCCAAAGAGAGCAGCCTCAGCTTCCTCTCATAGCTGTACTTCTGCAAGCTGTTGTTTGAACAAAGCTGTGACTGGAAAGTGAAAATTATTCGATGGTCTGATCTCAAGGATCTTCTTGTTCTTACATTCCAGCTGTTTCT
Source organism: Cervus canadensis (assembly GCF_019320065.1). Classification (NCBI taxonomy): domain Eukaryota; kingdom Metazoa; phylum Chordata; class Mammalia; order Artiodactyla; family Cervidae; genus Cervus; species Cervus canadensis. The sequence continues at coordinate 30,288,051 of NC_057400.1, read as the reverse complement.
GTGACACCCTGTCCCTGCTGAATGTGACGGGGGTCAGGAATACTCATTATCCCGGCCTCTCCCATCTTGGCTAGAAAATACTAGGGACGTGTATCTTCAGCAACAGAAACACAGCTCATTAGTGAACATGAAGCTGCAGTGAGGAAAGGAGTTTGTGTTTGTGGGATTTCAGCCTCTGACTCATGGACAAACCAGTTCACTCTCACTGGATGTATAGTTCCCCCTTTTCTCCAAGCTTGAGGCCCGGATCCTGTACGTGGTCATGTGGTGGTGAGGGCAGCTGCAGCCTGTACCCCTTGACCCTAGTTAGCTTTCCACAGGTGCTGTCCGGGTACAGACCTGACCTTTATTGGTGTCTCTGAGGTTAAGGCAATGACATCCACCTGTCAGCTGCAAGTTGGGGTTCTGAGCAATGGGCCTCTCGCAACAGTCACTTGCTCATTGGTGTTAACTAAGTTTTTCCTCCCTTGTTAAGTCATCAGTTATCTGGTCCCTATCTTGGGATCCTTCTCCTTTCTCTTATGCATTACATGCCTCCCTCTGCAACAAACTTTCTTCCATCTCTTTTGGAATCATAGTATGTGTGCTCTTGTGTTGCCAGAACTGAACGTTTAGGGAATAGGCCTTCAATTCCCCTGCTGTTTCAAGCAAATATCATGCCTTTTGTTACTTATCCCAAGCTGTCCTGGTGAGAAAAGAAGCCCATGAGGAAGGTTTGGCAGAGGAAAGCATCATGATAGACCTATTTTAATTGAGGAATGTATAACTGGAGACCCAGGGAGTGTTAAGCAGTTTAATTAATGTTTCTGAGGAATGAAGACTTCCTGTTTAAAAATGAAAATGTGGGCCTTACATCTCCATATCCATTTCTCCATTGTGTTGTTGTTCCCTTCACGTGCTTTGTAACTTAGCAGACTCTCCTTAAGTACCCTGATGAGACTAAGCACCTTGCTGAGCACGGGGCTGTCAGAAGTGAATGAACCTAGGCGTTGCTCTCAAGGAGCACATGTCCGGGTTTGGGCCTGAGCTGAGCGGTGACAGTCCGCAGTGGTCACTGCATGTTCAAGAAGGTCCTAGGAGTTGGGGACACTCAGGATGGGCATTCATGTGCTCCTGGCTGGGGCAGGAATGGTTCCTGCGGGAAGTACCCCAGGGAGATGCTCCAGGAAGGAAGGGGATCATTCCAGGGAGGGGCAATGGACTTGGTGGGGTTGGTCAAGTGTAGGAACCCAGAATTGGAATGCCAGAGAAAATTCAAACTACCACACGATTGCACTCATTTCACATGCTAGCAAGATAATGCTCAAAATCCTTCAAGCTAGGCTTCAACAGTACATGAACCGAGAACTTCCAGATGTACAAGCTGTGGAATATTCTTAAAGAGATAGGACATACCAGACCACCTTACCTGTCTCCTGGGGAACCTGTATGCAGGTCAAGAAGCAACAGTAAGAAACTTACATGGCAATTTGATCTCTGGGTCCTTTGCCTTTTCTAAATCCAACTTGTACATCTGGAAGTTCTCGGTTTGGCATTGCCTTTCTTTGGGATTGGAATGAAAACTGACCTTTTGCAGTCCTGTGGCCACTGCTGAGTTTTCCAAATTTGCTGGCATATTGAGTGCAACACTTTCACAGCATCATCTGTTAGGATTTGAAATAGCTTTGCTGGAATTCCATCACCTCCACTGGCTTTGTTCTTAGGGATGCTTCTTAAGGCCCATTTGACTTCACACTTGAGGAAGTCTACTTCTAGGTGTGAGACCCACAACATCATGGTTTTCTGGGTCATTAAGACCTTTTTTGTACAGTTCTTCTGTGTATTCTTGCCACCTCTTCTTGATATCTTCTGCTTCTGTTAGGTCCATACCATGTCTGTCCTTTATTGTGCCTATCTTTGCATGAAATATTCCCTTGGTATCTCTAACTTTCTTGAAGGGATCTCTAGCTTTTCCCATTCCATTGTTTTCCTCTATTTCTTTGGACTGTTCACATATGAAAAAGCAACAAGTTAGTACACTGAAAGATGTACTCCCCAGGTTGGTAGGTGTCCAATACGCTGCTGGAGAGGAGCAGAGAAATAGCTCCAGAAAGAATGAAGAGACTGAGCCAAAGCAGAAACAACACCCCGTTGTGGATGTGTCTGGTGGTGAAAGTTAAGTCCAGTGCTGTAAAAAACAATATTGCATAGGATCCTGGAATACTAGGTCCATGAATCAAGGTAAATTGGAAGTGGTCAAACAGCAGTTGGAAGGAGTGAACATCGACATTTTAGGTATCAGTGAACTAAAATGGACTAGAGTGGGCAAATTTAATTCAGATGACCATTACATATATTACTGTGGGTAAGAATCCCTTAGAAGAAATTGAGTAGCCCTCATAGTCAACAAAAGTCTGAAATGCAGTACTTGTGTGCAATCTCAAAAACAGCAGAATGATCTCAGTTCATTCCCAATGCAAGCCTTTCTATATCACAGTAATCCAAGTCCCCAGCCACTAATGCCAAGGAAGATGAAGTTGAACTCTATGAAGACCTACAAGACCTTCTAGAACTAATAACAAAGAAAGATGTCCTCTTCATCATAGAGGACTGGAATGCAAAAGGTAGGAAGTCAAGAGATATCTGGAGTAACAGGCAAGTTTGGCCTCAGAGTACAAAATGAAGCAGGGCAAAAGCTAAAGCGTTTTGCCAAGAAAATGCACTTTCATAGCAAACCCTCTTCCAACAACACAAGAGATAACTCTACACATGAAAATCACCAGATGGTCGATACCATAATCAGATGGATTATATTCTTTGAAGTTAAAGATGAATATCTATTCAGTCAGCAAAAGCAAGACCTGGAGCTGACTGTGGCTCAGATCCTGAACTCCTTATTGCAAAATTCAGGCTCAAATTGAAGAAAGTAGGGAAAATCACTAGGCCATTCAGGTATGACCTAAATCAAATCCCTTCTGATTATACAGTGGAGGTGACAAATAGATTCAAGGGGCTAGATCTGGTAGACAGTCCCTGAAGAACTATGGACAGAGGTTCATAACATTTACAGGAGGCGATGATCAAAACCATCCCCAAGAAAAAGAAATACAAAAAGGAAAAAATGGTTGTCTGAGGAGGCCTTACAAATAGCTGAGAAAAGAAGAGAAGCAAAATGCAAAGGAGAAAAGGAAAGATATACCCATCTGAATGCAGAGTTCCAAAGAATAGCAAAGAAAGATAAGAAAGGTTTCTTGTGTGAAAAATGCAAAGAAATAGAGAGCAAAATAGATTCACTTGAATTTCTTACAAAAATGGGCCCATAGCATGCACTTACTAAGATGTAGTCATCATATTTTAGGCAAGCGGCATATCATATTTACTATGAGCAGTCTCTTAGACTGTGTATCAGTTAGCTGCTGGAATAATAATACTGGATAACAAATACTCTGAAATGCAGCAGCTTAGAACAATGGTTTATAATCACTTCTGCAGTGGAAAGTTGGCTATGGAGCTTGAATGCTCCACTTTGGACTTCACTGAGCAACTAAACTTTAAGCCTTGGCTGGGCCTGGAGGTTGTTTCACATCTGCTCCATGTGGGGTCCAGTCTCAAGGTAGCAGCCATCCTGGGGCAGCTTCGGCAAGGCTGTGCCAGAGCTGGAAGGGGCAAGAGGAATCCTGAAGGATTTCTTAAAGCCTGGGCTCCCTGCAGTCAGTGCAAGGCTAGGACAGCAAGCCCAAGGTTAAGGAGCCGGGGATTCTGATTTTTGTTGAAGGGAGGAGCTGCAGAGTCTCTTGGGAAAGGCTGTGCACACAGGGAGCAGGGATGCTTTGGGGCCAGCAGTAAGGAGCCGTGGGCGGTGCTGGCATTTCCTCCTAATGCAGCTTCTAGAGGGGAGTTTCCAGGCAGGGTGACGCCAACACTCGCCTGGACAGGGTGACTCCGGGGCCTGGCTTCAATTAGTGTCCTTCATGTGCTTGTCCCAGCACCGACCTTCAGGCTTTGCAAATGCCTGCTTTCTCCTGCTTCTCAGAGTTTAGGGGAAGACTGCACATTTCAGGGAAAATGGACTGGTGTGAGTTTGAATCTTCAAAGTGGGGATGAGCACAGGCCTGTAATGACCCTTTCTGGAAGGATGGGAGAGGAGGGGAGGTCCCACTGCAGGAGCACTGGGCAGCCTCTCCCAGACTCACCAGGCTGTGATGACCGTGACCTTGTGAGCAGAGATGAACTCCACCAGAAGACTTACTGTTTAGACCCAAGGTTAAAATGTCTTCCCTTTGTTGTTGTTGTTCAATTGCTAAGTTGTGTCTGACTCTTTGCAACCCTGTGGACTGCAGCACACCAACCTCCTCTATTTTTCACTATCTCCCAGAGTTTGTTCAAATTCATGTCCATTGAGTTGGTGATGCTATCCAATCACCTTATCCTCTACCAACCTCTTCTTCTCCTACCCTCAATCTTTCCCAGTATCAGGGTCTTTTCCAACGATAGGCTCTTGGCATCAGGTAGCCAAAGTATTAGGGCCTCAGCATCAGTCCTTCCAATGAATATTCTGGGTTGATTTCCTTTAGAATTGACTGATTTGATCTCTTTGCAGTCCAAGGACACTCAAGAGTCTTCTCCAGCACCACAGTTTGAAAGCATCAGTTCTTTAGTGCTCAGCCTTTTCTATTGTCCAGTCCTCACATCCATATATGACTACTGGAAAAACCATAGCTTTGACTAAATAGACCTTTGTCGGCAAAGTGATGTCTTTGCTTTTTAATATGCTGTCTAGTTTTGTCATAGCTTTCCTTCCAAGAAGCAAGCATCTTTTAATTTCATGGCTGCAGTCACTCACTGTCCATGGTGATTTTTGGAGCCAAAAAAATAAAATCTGTCATTGCTTCTACTTTTCCCCCTTCTATTTACCATGAAGTGATAGGACTGGATGTCATGATCTTGGTTTTTTGAATGTTGAATTTTAAGCCAGCTTTTTCAGTTTCCTCTTTCACCCTCATCAAGAGGCTCTTTAGTTCCTCTCTGCTTTCTACCATTAGAGTGGTATCATCTGCATATCTGAGATTGTTGATTTTTCTCCCAACAATCTTGATTCCAGCTTGTGATTCATCCAGCCCAGATTTCACATGATGTTTTCTGCATATAAGTTAAACAGGGTAACAATATACAGCCTTGTGTTCCTTTCCCAATTTTGAACCAATCAGTTGTTTCATGTAAGGTTCTAACTGTTGCTTTTTGACCTGCATTCAAGTTTTTCAGGAGACAGGTAAGGTCTCCTGAAAGGTCCCATCTCTTTAAGAATTTTCCACAGTTTATTCTGATCCATTCAGTCAAAGGCTTTAGCATAGTCAATGAAGCAGATGTTTTTCTGGAATTCCCTTGCTTTCTCTATGATCCAGTGAATGTTGGCGATTTGATCTCTGGTTCCTCTGCCTTTTCTAAACCCGGCTTTTACATCCAGAAGTTCTTGGTTCACGTACTGCTAAAGCCTAGCTTGAAGCATTTTGAGCATAACCTTACTAGATGCAAAATGAGTGCAGTTGTCCAGTAGTTTGAGCTTTCTTTGGCATAGCCCTTCTTTGGGATTGGAATGAAAATTGACCTTTTCCAGTCCTTTTTATGTGTTTTTAGATGCATTTCTCTCTGTACAGTTGAGGAATTGCTTCTTTTTCTGGGCTCCCTGTCATTTGCTCTCCACTCCCTGGGAACATCCTGGGAGGTGTGCCTGGCTCTCCAGGTCCAGCCCTGGGCAAGTGCTGGGAGGGAGGCAGGGAGAGGCAGCCAGGCAGTATGTGTTAGCAGGTAACTCTGCCTCTTTCTGCAGCCTCCTCAGGGCTTGGGAGTAGGATGGGGACAGTGATGGGAGGAGCTGAATGTGATTGCTTTGCTAGCTTGTAAAATAATCTCTCCTCTTTCCTGCCCTCCTTATGCTGCATAACAAAAGGATCCTTTCTTCTCCTACTGAAAAGAGAGAAGGGAGGACAGTCTTATAGTTGGACTTTCCTATTTTTTTTTTTTTTGGACTTTCCTATTTTATGTGCAAGACTATATTGTGAAGTGAAATATCACATTTCTTAATATACTGTTCATTTATTAGATTAAAAAATTAAGCAAGAGCTCTAAAAGTACACTTAATAGTTAAGCATAATATTGAGTAATTTTTTTTCAGAGATGTGGAGGAAATGCATCCTCAAATTTTTTTTTTTTTTTTAAGAAAAACACCACCAGATATAACAAGTGACATATTTAATAGTGGGCTTGGTGAACATCAGATGCTCAGTAATTGTACCCATGATGGCGATGATGATGGTGCTCTCTCTAGTCCGTTTTTGGTGGAGGAGATTAAAAGCAGAGAATACCATGCTGAGCACTGCCATCCAATGCCTTCATCCGGAGGAACCTCTCAGCCATTCCTTCCCTACTTGAGAAAGCCCAGGAAAATGAACCCAGAAAAGATCAGATTCTAAAACCAAGCCATGTATATACTTTAGAAGTTACATGCTTTTTTTTTTTTTCTTTTCTTACAGTGGCTGTTCCTAAGAGACAATTCAAAATAGTTACAAGAATAGACATGCTAAAAATCTAATGGTGCAGTTCTATTTTGTTGAATCAGAAAAGAGGACTGGATAATGACGAGTCCTAGCTACGCAGTTGATAAGAAAGATCATCATGTCTTGTGCTTCAGGGTGTGAACTGATGGCAAAAATCTGTCCATATTACAGTGTAGGGGAGATGAATTCAAATGAAAGCATTCGGTGATAAATGTTATTTTTCTTTTTTTCTTCAAGCATCACTTATGGCTGAGATGCTAAGATAGTTGATCCATTGGCAGCCTTTCCTGAGTGTCCACTGTGCATAAGAACCATAATCATGGTTCTAAATCTTGACCAGTTAAACAATTCTTGAACTTCTTTTATTTTTCTCAGGGCAAGGGGTGTTATTTCCAGGTGTGTCAGGGTTAGAATAACATTGCCACGCAAGAAATAGCCCCTCCCCATAAAATAAGCAGAGAATTCAAACAGTTGGTGACTCAGCTACTGTATACTTATATACTCCACCATTGCATTCTCAAAGTCTTATACTGAATGGGAATAACAGATTTTAGAGAGAATTATGGCTTAGTTGAATGATCCCCCACTGAAGATGAAATGGCTTGATAATGACTTGATTTGTTCATAATCTCTTACTGAGATTTCTTATAAAACTATTATGTATATTTGGATTCTTACTTTGAGATTCTTGTACTTTAAAAAGTAAATTGAAATAAATTCCTAACTAAGTCAAATGTGCTAAGATTTCAAAATAGGGCAATGAGGAAGGATTATTTAATAGATTATTAAATAAATGTGTTGGACATAAAAATATATAAATTTGGGCCCCCAGCAAATATACCATAACCCAAATATAAACTCCAGAGAGTTGAATATTGCAAATCAAATGATAGAAACACTAGCAGAAATTTTAATATTTATTAGTTCTGCATAAGAATGACAATTTTCATGACTTCAAAGCAAAAGAAGCAACCAGTGAAGAAAAAATGAACAGATTTGAAAATATTAAAATTTAAAACTTCTATACAAATGAAGAGACAACACACTGGGAAAATTTGCATTAAATTTGTGACACATAAATGATTAACATGTGTTATAACTTTATAGCTCATTCATATGTATAAGAAATGAATTGGCGTCCTAAAATTGATGTAAAGTATAATCACTCTCATTTATTGACTAGTTTCTGTGCTCACATAGATTTACAAAAATCAGATGATACTGATTGCTTTGTGCACAGAATGGTTTCTAAGTAACTTTTCTCACATGCCCAGACTGTGTTACTAACTAGTCTTCTAAATCACAAAGTGTTTCATTGGTCAGGAAGAACAACTCAATTTTCCTTAAATGAGTTTTCAGTGCTAGATGTAAAGGTTACAGAAATCTAATCGAAAGTGATTTTTTTTTTGTTGTCTCTTCTACTTATGCCACCCTGGTCTGCTGTTAGAATGATGGTTATGGAAAAATACATCCCCTTGTACTATACAAAGAAGCACGTTTGATACTGTTTTTAATCTACAATTTTTAGGGAGTTTTTGCCACTGAAACCTGTTTTAGTGAAAGAGGAAGTATCATTTGAGGCCCTATGCTTTTCACAACGTCATCAATTATCTTTAAAGGCTGTAGTAAAGTGAACATGTTAATTACCGTTCCTGTGAGCATTTCTAGGGTGGTGATGACTGTAGTGTTATATTAGGGCTCTCTGTCAAGCATGTCATTCCCTTATCTTGCTTTTATAGCAGAGGAAATAAAGGCACTAGAGAAATGTCTTTGAGGTCACACAACAAGTTAGCAGCAGATAAACATTAGAACCGGCAGCTCCGGAATTCCCACTGTGTGTAATTAGTTCACTGCAGACAGGAAATGGCAGCATGGGGAATAAATGGCAAGTGTGGTGTTTGGGGACCTGGAGGCTGGTAGAAATTCTCTGTGTTCTTCTGAATGGTTAATTAAGTTAGTTTCTTTCTGAGGTTCTCACTGCGCAGAACTGGGAGACCGCTCAGCCAGTAGTCGCTCTCTAGCATCTTGATGAGCTAGCCAAGTGGAGGATATTGGCTGGGGGGACTGGAGCGGGGGCGGCATTAGTAGTTTCTTGGGCCTTTCAGTCTCCTCCTGAGGCTTTTGGAGTTTCTGAGTGTGGTTTTGATCCGTAGCTCCTGATGGACCCCAGAGGAGGCTGGGAAGCATGAGGACAAGAGCAAAAAGGCAGGAACTATTCTGACTCTTTACAAGTTTCCCCTCCTTCCCAGCAGCTCCAGGATCCAGAGCATCTGGTAAGCACTTGGTTGGCTCATGGAGCACATGCTTGCCTTTTTTTCTTTTTTTTTTTTTTTTTTGGTCTCCTTAGGAGAGAGAGATTCAGAATTGGTGTTCTCCGTCCTATTCTTAGGCCTGTGACAAATCATTAAGTAGTAGACAGTGTGGTGTTTGGAAGCTCCACCAAGAGATTTGACATGGAGAATTCTAGGGAGTCCAGAGGCAGTCTGCCAAGTTGGAATCAAAGGCTGGCTCCATCAGATGCTCTAACAAGCTCATTAGATTCCGGAATCATGATGATCTTAATTTCATTGGCCCCCTTTTAAGGCCATGACTAAGTATTTAATCAGCAAGGGCTGACTAGAGAGAGAGAAATCTGTGCCCCTGCTTTAGAATTTTGAGGAAGGGTGGAATTTGGAGTTCATTTCTCTTCTGTCCACTTTGGAAGGAGCATGCTTCCTAAAGCTCTACTACTTCCCATTGTATCCATCCTGGGGATGAGGTTCATTGACTGGCATCACCTCCAGGTGGTTCTTATGCCTCCTCAAATCTGAGAAGCACTGGTATGTAAGGTATAAGTTGTTTGACCATGAAAGGTAGCTTGCTGAAATCTGTCTTCTTGATTATATTTTCTTTATATATTTATAACCTTTAATAGATACTTTAGTCCTTTGATATTTTAAGTTTTTTTCTTGTAAATTTTTACCTTCTCACTCTAAAAGCTTCAGAAAATACGGAGAAGAGCAACTTACCTTCCAGTATACTTACATATAACATTTTCTTTGTTTTCTGTGCATAATTTTGAAAAACTTCATGTTTTTCCTGATTGTAGACATAATATATGATCCTTGTGGAAAATCAAGAAACTAGGAAAAAGCATAAAACAGAATGGAGAGCATCCTATATATTAGGTTTTGGAGTTTTACATAGTGTAATAAAGAGGTGCTGCCTAGTCTTTGGTTCTTTCCTTTGGTTTCAGATATTGTTTTTAGTTCTTATGCTACTTAGAGATTATTTAAATTTTATATAATTTTATTTAAATTTGATATAATTTTAAAATTTTATTTTATTTAATTATAATTTAACTTTGGGATAATTTTAAAAGATTCTGGTATTATCATAAATGTCTCACATATTTTATCTTGCAATTAGAACAGAGAATTTATTTTCTTTTATGTGCAATTGAGAAGCTTATTTGACTCCATATCAGTGGGCGTGTTGAATATAAGAATCCTCTTTGATCAGAAACTTCCCAGAGGGTAGAAAAGCCTTCATTGTTGAAGGATGCACGACCACACTCTTCTCCACTGGCCTGATGGGCTGTCTTCCAGTGGGAAAAAGATGGACCAGTACGATTGCTGATCCCTAGAGAAAGTTCTTAAGTCAACTGTTTGGAAATGTGTATATTGGAGAGTGCAACTGCAAGAAGCAGGTTTTTGTTACCGGGACTCTTGGTTGAGACTGGAAAAATGCAAGAGAATGAATATTTGCCCAAGGCTCTACTTTTTGGGCTTCCCCTTCAGTTGGTAAAGAATCTTCCTTGTAGTACAGGAAACCCAGGTTTAATCCCTGGGTCAGGAAGATCCCCTGAAGAAGGAATTGGCAAACCACACCAGTATCCATGTCTGGAAAATCCCATGAACAGAGGAGCCTGATGGGCTGCAGTCCATGCGGTCAAAAAGAGTTGGGCACAACTGAGTGACTTAACACTACCTTTTTAGGTAGTTTGAGAGAAATCTAGGGTATGATTTTGAATGTTTGTAGAGTAACTGGCTTTGGTGTTTGAGGCAGGCAGGGGACATTTGGTGGTGATTTTCCCTATATAACATCTTTGCAACACTTTGTTTTGAAATATGTCTTTGCCCTCAATAATGCAGAATGCATTGTGTCATGTGAAGAATTCACTGCATTTTTTATATCCATGGACTTGACTCTGCTCAAGTCTAGTTGTTCCAAAAGTAAATGGTACAATTTACCATCCACAGGATCACAGTTCAGTAACTAAAGTAACAAGTATTTTCAAATTTCAAATGTTACTTTATTCAGATAACATTTAAAAAGAGATTCAGTGTACATTTCTAAAAACTCCAAGTGATATCTCTCAAAATCCTCTCCCCACTCTCTTGCCTTACACTTCCCATTCATCTCGCCTCAAAACTCATTTTCACTCCTCTGATCCACATCTTCTTTGAAGTTCTAGTTACTTCTTCCTTTGCAGTTTTTCACTGTATGGATCACTTTAGCCCCACAGACATCTTTTAGTTTTCTTTTGATAATTTCCAACCAGGGAGAATCATGAAATAACCCAGCAACAGGAATTTGTCCATTTTGTGGGTAGGGCAGAGGGTGTGACTGCAGCAGAACCTGATGGGGAAGGATTTTGACTACTTAGTTATTAATAACAATAATAACTGGTTTTTTTGTTGCTATTACTCAGGCTTCAAGTATGCCCTGGAGTCCATGCTTATTGCCTTGATAACACTGTGTGTTCTTAAGAATGCAGTCTAAAATGATCTGTATAGAATTTGTTAGGAGTATTAATATTTGTTCTTTGGAAAAGCTGTGATGCATGAAGCTGGGCTGATCAGAACTGAATGGATTGGAAGATAGCAGATCTGAACCCTGCTGCTGCAGATCCTGGCTGATAGCATCTTATTCTTGTTGAGAAGCTGGTTGGGCAGGAAAGGGAGTGTGGTATGGATATTGCATTAGCCAGCTTGGCATTTAAATTTGCCGGAGTTTGATGTATTGCAACATTTAAAAAATGTCCCTGTGGTAAATCTCAATGCTTCAGTCTCCTGTAATTCCATGTTATTTGTTTTAATGAGCTTGACATCTTTTTATAGCATCATTGCATGTCCAGTCGCCCATGGTTCTCTATTGTGACACCTAGTCCCAATCCTATAGAAGCTTACACTCAAAGCCACAACTGTTTCTATTTTTTATTAACAGGACGTTAGGATTTTTTCCCCAGGCATATGTTGGCTTGCTGTATCATTTTTTTCTTTTTGTGGAGGGCAGGTTGCTCTCTTGAATTATGGAGATATAGATTCTTAGAAAAATAACCACTGGAGAGTTTTGAGGAAGTGAAAATTAGATGGAAGGGTGGTCTTTCTGTGATTGATAAAAAGGTCTATGTTGTGGAAGCAGGGTTCAGAATGGTCCTGCTCCTGCTCCTCTAGCATCTTATTTCCTCGTCTCTCCCTGTGAATGTCAGGATCCAGTCACACTGGTCTCTCTGGGGCCCCCAACGTGCCGCCCGTGCTCTGTCATAGAACCTGGCATTTGCTCACTTCTACTGGAAATGCTCTTCCCCATTGATCTGTGAGCCTGGCCCCCTCACTCCCTTCAGATATAAATATGAGCCTCTCATCAAGGACATCACTGGCTATGCATCCGTAATTTTACTCCCTACCTTCAGCCCTTTGACAATTCGTTAGAGCCTACTCATTTTTTTTCCCCTTCTTCCCCTTATCAATTATCAATACCTAACACGATATATATGTTGCTTATTTCTCTTGTTGATCTCTGTCAGTGGATTAACCTTCCTGAGAGCATGGTAGGGTGTATCCCTCTGTTGTTCGTTATGCTTAGATTCCTGCCTGGACCATCATATAAATATGATGCCAAATGAAATGCTCAATAAATATTGACTAATAGAAAGCAGAAAGGAGGAAAGATTGTGAATAACTCCTGCTAGCTTCTCTCTGTCATAACTGTCCTCCCCACACTTTAGACAGCCCAGTGTCAGCTAGCCCACTCCCCCAGACAGAACAGTGTGTGATTTCCAGGTGCATTTGGAGGCTCCCAAGCTCTGGCCTTAGTGATTGGTATATGGAGGTGGGTCCCATGACACTGCGAACACCTTTCTCTCCTCATGGTTCTGCTATTTCATGCATTTCCAGGAAGTCAACAGGTAGTAACAGAGGCAGCCTGATTGATTTCTGGGAGGTAAAGACAGAGCATATTTGCTATGGTATAGGTGAATGGAATCTTTATCCTTTGTCCATGGATAAAAAGTGTATGACTTACTTATCGTTTAATCCCACACCTGGCATTAGCGGTGGCGATAGGTGAGGCGTATGAAGAGGGGACTTGTAAATAGTGATAAGATGGTGGGAGCATGAAACTCGGCTCCTTACCTCCCAGGAGGGTCTGCTGGGGTTTTGCTGAGTCCATAGCGATACTTAATTAACTGTGCAAACATTCTGTTCCAGATAAGACTGTAACAGTTGCCTGGGGGAAAATTCTTTTGAGTCAATATTTGTTTGATCTTTATGTATAGAGTATTTTGGCTCTGCTGTTCATGCTCTAGCAAAGTTCCCATAATAGATGCCATTTTCAGGGATTTGCCATATTTACACACAAGGTCAGTCCTGGAAGAGGCTAAAGGACTGAATCACTATCTAAATAGAGGGTCTAAAGGGTTTCAAATGAATCTTTAAACATGAAAATCCTTTGTTTCCATCACTTGACAAATAATTATTAAAAACCTGTGACAAGTACTCTGGGGGAAAATTCAAAAATACAAGGTAAGATGTTAGTCCTCAATTTGCTTATAACCTACTTATGGAAATGAGGCTTTAATCAGTATATGTGACACAAGGTACTTGTACTAAGTAGTAGTAATAATGGCTCTGATTTATTGGCTAAACAGCACCACACCGTCCTAGTACTTCCCTAAGCATGAGCTGACCCGCTCAGTCCTCCCAGCGAGGCAGGTGCTGTTGGTCAGTATGGAGTTCTCATGGAATAGACAATGCTAGGGTGTTTGGAGAAGGGAGAGAAGGGAGCGGAAATGTGAAGGAGAACCGTTAGAAAGCGGTCTCTCAGTCCCTGAAGATGGGGAAACAGATGTCTGTGGCTTGGGAAGAAGGAAAAGGGCTTGATGGACATTTGTTGTTTTTCCTTGTTTTTCCTTTTCCTCTCTCTGGGAAGTTGTTTTACCCTTCATTGACTCTTGGCACAGGTGCTTCTGGTGAAGGGTACCCAACTATAGAAGGAAAACATATGGAATGTCAGTGTGATATGTGCTGTAAAGAATAATGAATACAGAAAAGGATGTTGAGGTGGTAGAGGGTACTTGTGATTTAAAAAGCGTATCAGGGAAGGCTAATTAAGACATTTGGGTGAAGATTGAAGGAGGAGAATAAACAGCTATGAGGCACCTCTGGGCAGAGCCTTCTAAGCAGAGGAAACAGCAAGTGCAAATGTCCTGGGGTGGCCACATACTTGTTGGTTCTAGGACCTTCAGAGGCCATTCTAGGATCTTCTGAGTCCAGAGGGACTCAGGAGAATGGTGAGCAGGGAGGAGAATGGCAGCAGGCAATGCCTTTAGAGGCAATGCACGCCTGTCTCCTGCTAGTTTTGGTGATGATGATGGTGGTGGTGATGAAGGAGGAGCGATGAAGAGCTTTTGAGTGAGTGGAAGGGCAGTTTGGTAGCTGAACATGCTGCCTCCAGCCCGGTGCCACTGTAGCTTCTCTTGCTTCTCACTAGCAGTTCCACTCAGTAGCTCTCCATTGCTGGTTTGTTGCTGACATGGGCAGAGGCACTTCGGCAGCTTTACATCCTCATCTGGCAGGTAGGAAACCAGTGATACAGCTCAAGCCCAGGGTGAGAGCACCCACGTGAGCTGAACGACACCCTCGCCTCAATCCTCACAGTATTTTCTGGGCCTGCAATTCTGAGGTTTTTCTTTGATTTCCTGCCTGGCACCGACGTCCCTGCTGGAACCACGGTCTGGCCTGAACGGCAGCCTCCTTGGCTGGGTCCTCGGCTCCGCCTGACTCTTGCCATCCTTCCCCCGCCCAGCCCACCCCCGTGTTGCTGCGAGTCAGTGCTGGTCCTGGGCTGTGTCTGTAGCTCTGTGGAGCTCTGCGCTGAGCAGAGAGCTGGGAAGGTCCTCGGCACTGCTGGGGGCCTCCTTTCCCCACCCTGATACTTTTGGTTCTCTCCCCACCACTGCTGTGTCGTCTTGGATAACAGACAGGAAACTGGAATTAGCTTGGTGGCCTGTGCCTCTTCAGACACACATGCTGGGCCGTTTCCAGAGTCCCTGGGGCAGGGCTGTGACTCGTGGAACTCCCTCCAGCCTGGGTTTGCCTGTGTCTGATTGTTCACTTTGGTCCCTGAGGCTGATCCACTCAGTTATAAACAGAGGCTGTTCCCAGGAGGATGGGGAACTGGGCTGGGGGATGGGGATCCAGACCAGGCAGGTCAAATGGAGGAGGAGGCAGATGTCAGGGATCTGAAGAAGCCTTGAAGGAACATGATGCAGCCTGCTCTAAGGAGATACAGCAAAGAGCAGAACCAGAACAAGCATTTAAGGGCTTAGGGATGAATATTCATCAACAAGTTGCAAATGCAACAAGCATTTTCCAAGAGTCTTATAGCTGAGACGTGACCAACTTATGTAAAGAAGAACGTGTCTGCCTTGGAGACCCTGTGAGGGCACAGGTGGAGCTGGGTCCATGTGGGTTAAGTTCAGGTCAGGTGGTGAAGCTAATGTTTGCTCTAAGGGTGAGCCACAGGGTCACTGGTGTGAGGACACACACATGCACACACACTCTCACCCATTCAGTCCTTTGGTTTCTGTTTGCAGTTGCTGTAACTTCTGTGTCAATCAGTTCTGTTAATAGGAACTATTTCAGTGCCAGGGGCCCAGTTCTCAAACTTACAGACCAGAGACTACTGAAAAATTCTCTAGAGTGAGAACCTGGTTCACTAGGGGTACACATAGCACATAGAATGTTTTTCAAATCTCCTGTGAATCAAGGCATGCTGCTGAGCCCCTGTGGTGCTTGAGGAGAGTAATAGGGTCAAAACTATCATTATAATAAAAATATAATATTGGTGTGATCCTTGAAGGTGGTTAAACTAAGGCATGCTCCCTCTTTGAAGAAAAATGCTGACTTAAAGTTAAGGAGTACCCCCTGAATTAACCACTTACTTTCCTGGGAAGTGGATCGAGTTAACATTTAATCAGCTTCCAGGATATCCCATGAAATGCTTTAAAAGTTTTAAATGCAATTTATTTTCTGAAAAAGTAACTGACATGTGATTCAACATTTATAAGCTGAAAAAGAATATCAGTGAAAGCCCTTCCTCCAAAGAATATCAGGGAAAACCCTTCCTCCTCTCCCTCCTTCTCCAAGTTGGTTGTTTTCTTCCTCAAGGGAACCCATATTACCAGTTTCTGCTCTATTTTGTTAATATACAGTAAAATGTGCTCAACCTGTGTTAATATTAAGGAAAATCAAGGTCACTTTTCTCTCTTTAAGAACCTCCTATTGAATAAAACAAAGTGAGCCAATCATCATGTATAGCTATGTTTTGGAACTTTCATTATAATTACAAAGTTCCTAGGTCATGGACAGAGGAGCCCGGTGGGCTACAGTCCAGGGGGTTGCGAAGAGTCGGACACGACTGAGTGCACATGCACACATACACATCCATAGATGCTGAAGTCTAGATTTGCTTCTCAGTTTTTTGGTCCTCAAATGAGCTGCAGTAACAAGCGCCTGAGAGCTTGTGAGAAAACAGAATCTCAGGTCCCGCCCTAAACCCCCTCAATCAGAGCCAGCATTTACTGCAAAGTGACTCAGAAGCATCTGAAGGTTTGAGAACCGTCTGCTGTGTCTCACTGTCGCAGCACTGGTCTCAGGTGGCAGAGCAAGCAGAGGTTCATGTGGAGATTAAAAAAAAGGGAGAGATGGTCCTCATGCAGAGCTCTGCTCCTCATCTTATTCCGAGGGCTCTGTTTTGTTACTAAAGTTACAGGAGGCTGATCTTTTCTTAACTTGCAACCAAATCAAGGTACTGTGTACACTTTTTGTGCTTTGATTTTTAAATTCAGAAATCTTTCTCCTTCCTTCCCTTATGAATTGTTCTTAAACCTTTGGCACTTGCTGCTTGTTGCTGCCTTGTGGGCCCGAGCTGGGCTAAGTAAATAAGTAATAAGCAAATGTTAGTAGGAAAATGTAGAAACAGCCAGTCAGATATAAATTGATGGTTTCTGGTTTGATGGATACATATGTTTATGGTTGTGGTTTTACGCTATGTTTTGCAGGGTGCCCATACATTTTATTAAATTTCACATTTCTGAACAATTTAGACATAATATGTGCTAATCTCAGTGTGATGGAACTAAATAGTTAATGGGATTCTGAAAATAAATATAAATTCCTTTTAAAAGTTGTCAAACTTCTCTTGGAAGAAAGAAAGAAAGAAACTTTGTTTTGTGTAAGTGGAGGAGTAGAGGGCAAAAATTACAGAAAGTCCTGTGATGGGTGAACCTGTAAACTAGTACAAATAATTTGAATTTAGGAACTTGTGGAACATTTACAGAAAAGGAAAGTAGAAAGTATGTCATGGGACTATATTGTGAGCTTTTTGTTGTTTTAAATGCTTTAAAAATGTTTCCAGTCACTAAAGTGTCTACCTTCTATAAAATAAGTAAGATAAATACGTAATTCATATAATTTAAAACATGCTAATGGAATACTTTTTTTTATGCTAATGGGATACTTTTTTGAGTGTGTTGTGGCAGAGTTGGAGGATGAATGAAACAGAAACAAGCAAATCCTAACAAACCCCTGTTTCTTAAAAATGAGACAATTAAGCCTAAGCCATTGGGGCCAGTTCTTCTACGGATAGGGGCAGGAGGCCTAAGGGAGGAAGGAGGCCAATCCAGGAGAGAAGATTCCAGAGAAGAGTGGTTGAGGGGAAGAAAGTTGTCTGAATATGGGAGTGAAATGTCAGATTTAACACTGAAATGAGAACTGCTTTGCCAGTGTGGTGGTGAAAACTTAAGTTATTCGAGCATTTGGATAATTGCTCATACCTGCAGTAATTCTAATACTAGAAATCTATTTTCCAGGTAAAATCTATTTCCCAGGGAATGTTTGAAATTTAAAAAAATCTTTGGCATAAAAATGTTAAAGTGTAATTCAAAATAAAAATTGAGTTAATTTTCTAAGGAGGGAGTGGATGAGTAGATTATTGTACCTCCATAGGATGGGACATTTTGCAGCTTAAATAATATTTATGACATTCTAAGTTAGGTATGAAGCAAGACAAAAATAGTTTGGGAAAATGACAGGAAGGAATTTTGATTGTTGTGTATATGTGATGGTATTTTTAAGAATTTTTATTGGCGTATAGTTGATTTACAATGCTTATGTTAGTTTCAGATATACAGCATGAGAATCAGTTATATATATATATATATATCTATATATATATATCCACTCTTTTTTAGATTGTTTTCCAATATAGGCCATTATAGAATATTGAGTAAAGTTCCCACTTCTATACAGTAGCTCCTTATTAATTATCTATTTTATATACAATAGTGTGTATATGTCAATCAAAATCTTCCAACTTATTCCTCCCCCACCCCTGACTCCCTGGTAACCATAAGTTTGTCCTGTTATATCTGTAACTCTATTTCTGATCTGTAGATGAGTTCATTTGTACCCTGTTTTTAGGTTCAACTTATAAGCGATATTATATATTTGTCTTTCCGTGGCTAACATTTCACTAGAGATGACAATCTTTAGGTCCCTCCCTATTACTGTAAATGGCATTATTCCACTTCTTTTTTATGGGTGAATAGTGTTGCATTGTATATACATACACCACATTTTCTATATCCGTTTTTCTGTCATTGTGGACTTCTAGGTTGCTTCGATATCCTGGCTATTGTAAATAGTGCTGCAATGAACATTGGGGTGCATATATCGTTTCGAATTATGGTTTTCCCTGGACATATTCCTAGGAGTTGGAATGCTGGATCATATGGTAGTTCTATTTTTAGTTTCTTGAGGAACATCCATACTGTTCTCCATAGTGGCTGTACCAGTTTGCATTCCCATCAACAGTGGGTGAGGGATCCCTTTTCTCCACCCCATTCCAGCATTTACTGTTTGTAGATTTTTTGATGATGGCAATTCTGATCAATGTGAAGTGATACCTCATTTTAATCTTGATTTTCGTTTAGCAGAGACATTACTTTGCCAACAAAGGTCCATCTAATCAAGGCTATGGGTTTTCCAGTAGTCATGTATGGATGTGAGAGTTGGACTATAAAGAAAGCTGAGCACCGAAGAACTGATGCTTTTGAACTGTGGTGTTGGAGAAGACTCTTGACAGTCGCAAGGAGATCCAACCAGTCCATCCTAAAGGAGATCAGTTCTGATGCTTCATTGGAAGGACTGATGTTGTAGCTGAAACTCCAATACTTTGGCCACTTGATGCAAAGAGCTGACTCATTTGAAAAGACCCTGATGCTGGGAAAGATTGAAGGAGAGAGAAGGGGACGACAGAGGATGAGCTGGTTGGATGGCATCACCGACTCAGTGGAGATGTTTGAGTCAGCTCCGGGAGTTGGTGATGAACAGGGAGGCCTGGCATGCTGTGGTCTATGAGGTTGCAAATAGCGACTGAGTGACCGAACTGAAATGAATAATTAGGAGTGTTGATAATATTTTCATGTGCTTTTTAGCCATCTGTATCTTTGGAGAAATGTCTATTTAGATCTGCCTATTTTCACTTTTTTTTTTCCAGTTAAGCTGCAGGAGCTATTTGTAGATTTTAGAGATTAATCCCTTGTCGGTTGCTTCATTTGCAAATATTCTCTCCCATTCTGAGGGTTGTCTTTTGTTTTGTTTATGATTTCTTTTACTGTGCAAAAGCTTTTAAGTTTAATTAGGTCCCATTTATTTGTTTTTGTTTTTATTTTCATTATTCTAGGAGGTGGATTGAAAAATATATTTCTGTAATTTATGTCAAAGAGTATTTTATGTTTTCCTGTAAGAGTTTTATAGTATATGGCCTTACATTTAGATCTTGAATCTATTTTGAGTTTATTTTTGTGTACGGTGTTAGGGATGTTCTAATTTCATTCTTTTATATATAGTTGTCCGTTTATTGAAGAGATTGAATATTCATTGTATATTCTTGCCTCTTTTTCCATAGGTTAGGTGACCATAGCTGCATGGGTTTATCTCTGGACTTTCTATCTATCCTGTTCCATTGATCTATATTTCTGGTTTTGTGCCAATACTATGCTATTTTGATTACATGTGGTTTTGTAATATTATTTAAAGTCAGGGAAACTGATTCCTCCAACTCTGTTTTTCTTTCTCAAAATTGCTTTGCCTATTCAGGGTCTGTTCTGTGTCTATACAAACTGAAATTTTTTATTCCAGTTCTGTGAAAAATGCCATCGGTAATTTTTTTCCAGATATTAATCATTTATTATAAGTGGAAGGAACTGATATTACAGTTGAACATTTGCCCTCAACATCATCCCTAAATCAGTTTCTTACCTTTTGAGACTCACTTGGAAAAGATGTGATTTTTGTTTTTTGTTTTTTACTTTAGACTATTTTTTTTTTTTTTAGTTTTTTGTTTTTTTTCCCCCAATTATTTTTATTAGTTGGAGGCTAATTACTTTACAATATTGTAGTGGTTTTTGCCATACATTGACATGAATCAACCATGGATTTACATGTATTCCCCATCCTGAACCCCCCTCCCACCTCCCTCCCCATTCATCCCTCTGGGTCTTCCCAGTGCACCAGCCCTGAGCACTTGTCTCATGCATCCAACCTGGACTGGCAATCTGTTTCACACTTGGTAACATACATGTTTTGATGCTGTTCTCTCAGATCATCCCACCCTTGCCTTCTCCCATAGAGTCCAAAAGTCTGTTCTATACATCTGTGTCTCTTTTTCTGTCTTGCATATAGGGTTATCATTACCATCTTTATAAATTCCATATATATGCGTTAGTATACTGTATTGGTGTTTATCTTTCTGGCTTACTTTACTCTGTATAATGGGCTCCAGTTTTATCCATCTTATTAGAACTGACTCAAGTGTGTTCTTTTTAATGGCTGAGTAATATTCCATTGTGTATATGTACCACAGCTTTCTTGTCCATTCATCTGCTGGCCATCGGTAATTTGATAGGGATTGCATTGAATCTGTAGATTGTTCTGGGTAGTACAGTCATTCTTGCAATATTGATTATTTTAATTCAAGGACATGATATATTCATTGGTTTGTGTCACCTTTGGTTTCTTTCATCAGTACCTTATAGTTTCCTGACTATAGGTCTTTTGCTTCCTTATGTAGATTAATTCCTAGGTATTTGTTCTTTTTGATGAAATGGTAAATGGCATTGTTTCCTTGATTTCTCTTTCTGGTCTTTCATTATTAGTGTGTGGTAATGCAAGAGGTTTCTGTATAGTAATGCAAGAGATTTCTGTGTATAAATTTTGTATCCCGCAAGTTTACAGAATTTGTGGATGAGCTCTAGCAGTTTTCTGGTACTAGCTTTAAGGTTTTCTGTAGTATCGTATCATCTGCAGAAAGTGACAGTGTTGCTTCTTTTTCTATTTGGATTCCTTTTATTTCCATTTCTTCTGACTATCATGACTAGGACTTCCAAAACTATACTGAATAATAGCAAAGAGTGTGGGCACCCTTGTCTTGTTGCTAATCTTAGAGGAAATGCTTTCAGTTTTTCACCATTGAGAATGATGTTAATTAACCTAGAAGTTTTATTATCAGTGCTGTATAGTTGGAGAAGTCTTGAGACTACTGGAAGAATAAGACTGAAATCCAGAGGCAGGAGACTTAAGCCCAAAACATGAGAACACCAGAAAACTCCTGACTACAGGGAACATCAAGTAATAAGAGACCATCCAAAAGCCTCCATACCTACACTGAAACCAACCACCACCCAAGAGCCAATAAGTTCCAGAGCAAGACATACCACACAAATTCTCCAGCAACACAGTAACATAGCCCTGAGCATCAACATACAGGCTGCCCAAAGTCACACCTAGCACATAGACCCATCTCAAAACTCACTACTGGACATTCCATTGCACTCCAGAGAGAAGAAATCCAGTTCCACGCACCAGAACACCAACACAAGCTTCCCTAACCAGGAAACCTTGACAAGCCAATCGTCCAACCCCACCCACTGGGTGAAACCTCCACAATAAAAAGGAACCACAGACCACCAGAATACAGAGAGCCCACTCCAGACACAGCAATCTAAACAAGATGAAAAGGCAGAGAAATACCCAACAGGTAAAGGAACATGAAAAATGCCCACCAAGTCAAATAAAAGAGGAGGAGATAGGGAATCTATCTGAAAAAGAATTTAGAATAATGATAATAAAAATGATCCAAAATCTTGAAAACAAAATGGAGTTACAGATAAATAGCCTGGAGACAAAGATTGAGAAGCTGCAAGAAATGTTTAACAAGGACCTAGAAGAAATAAAAAAGAGTCAATTAAAAATGAATAATGCAATAAATGAGATCAAAAACACTCTGGAGGGATCCAACAGTAGAATAACGGAGACAGAAGATAGGATAAGTGAGGTAAAAGATAAAATGGTGGAAATAAATGAAGCAGAGAGGAAAAAAGAAAAAAGAATCAAAAGAAATGAGGACAACCTCAGGGACCTCTGGAACAATGTGAAACGCCCCAACATTCGAATCATAGGAGTCCCAGAAGAAGAAGACAAAAAGAAAGGCCATGAGAAAATACTCAAGGAGATAATAGCTGAAAACTTCCCTAAAATGGGGAAGGAAATAGTTACACAGGTCCAGGAAACCCAGAGAGTCCCAAACAGGATAAACCCAAGACACATATTAATCAAATTAACAAAGATCAAACACAAAGAACAAATATTAAAAGCAGCAAGGGAGAAACAACAAATAACACACAAAGGGATTCCCATAAGGATAACAGCTGATCTGTCAATAGAAACCCTTCAGGCCAGAAGGGAATGGCAGGACATACTTAAAGTAATGAAAGAGAATAACCTACAACCTAGATTACTGTACCCAGCAAGGATCTCATTCAGATATGAAGGAGAATTCAAAAGCTTTACAGACAAGCAAAAGCTGAGAGAATTCAGCACCACCAAACCAGCTCTTCAACAAATGCTAAAGGATCTTCTCTAGACAGGAAACACAGAAAGGTTGTATAAACGTGAACCCAAAACAACAAAGTAAATGGCAATGGGACCATACCTATCAATAATTACCTTAAATGTAAATGGGTTGAATGCCCCAACCAAAAGACAAAGACTGGCTGAATGGATACAAAAACAAGACCCCTATATGTGCTGTCTACAAGAGACCCACCTCAAAACAAGGGACACATACAGACTAAAAGTGAAGGGCTGGAAAAAAGTATTTCACACAAACGGAGACCAAAAGAAAGCGGGAGTCACAATACTCATATCAGATAAAATAGACTTTAAAGACTGTGAAAAGAGACAAAGAAGGACACTACATAATGATCAAAGGATCAATCCAAGAAGAAGATATAACAATTGTAAATATATATGCACCCAACATAGGAGCACCGCAATATGTAAGGCAAATGCTAACGAGTATGAAAGAGGAAATTAATAGTAACACAATAATAGTGGGAGACTTTAATACCCCACTCACAACTACGGATAGATCAACTAAACAAAATTAACAAGGAAACACAAACTTTAAATGACACAATGGACCAGCTAGACCTAATTGGTATCTATAAGACATTTCACCCCAAAACAATCAATTTCAACTTTTTCTCAAGTGCACATGGAACCTTCTCCAGAATAGATCACATCCTGGGCCATAAATCTAGCCTTGGGAAATTCAAAACAATTGAAATCATTCCAGTCATCTTTTCTGACCACAGTGCAGTAAGATTAGATCTCAATTACAGGAAAAAAATTATTAAAAATTCAAACATATAGAGGCTAAATAACACACTTCTGAATAACCAACAAATCATAGAAGAAGTCAAAAAAGAAATAAAAATATGCATAGAAATGAATGAAAATGTAAGCACAACAACCCAAAACCTATGGGACACTGTAAAAGCTAAGGGAAAGTTACAGGCTTACATCAAGAAACAAGAAAAAAGTAAAATAAATAACCTAACTCTACACCTACAGCAACTAGAGAAGGAAGAAATGAAGAACCCCAGGGTTAGTAGAAGGAAAGAAATCTTAAAAAATTAGGGCAGAAATAAATGCAAAAGAAACTAAAGAGACCATAGCAAAAATCAACAAAGCTAAAAGCTGGTTTTTTGAAAAAATAAACAAAATTGACAATCTGTTAGTAAGACTCATTAAGAAACAAAGGGAGAAGAACCAAATTAACAAAATTAGAAATGAAAATGGAGAGATCACAACAGACAACACTGAAATACAAAGGATCATAAGAGACTACTACCAGTAGCTCTATGCCAATAAAATGGACAACTGGGAAGAAACAGACAAATTCTTAGAAAAGTATAACTTTCTAAAACTGAACCAGAAAGAAATAGAAGATCTTAACAGACCCATCACAAGCAAGGAAATTGAAACTGTAATCAGAAATCTTCCAGCAAACAAAAGCCCAGGACCAGATGGCTTCACAGCTGAATTCTACCAAAAATTTAGAGAAGAGCTAACACCTGTCTTACTCAAACTCTTCCAGAAAATTGCAGAGGAAGGTAAATTTCCAAACTCATTCTATGAGGCCACCATCACCCTAATTCCAAAACCAGACAAAGATGCCACCAAAAAAAGAATACTACAGGCCAATATCACTGATGAATACAGATGCAAAAATCCTTAACAAAATTCTAGCAAACAGAATCCAACAACATATTTAAAAAATCATACATCATGGCCAAGTGGGCTCTATCCCAGGAATGCAAGGATTCTTTAATATCTGCAAATCAATTGATGTAATACACCACATTAACAAATTGAAAGATAAAAACCATATGATTATCTCAATAGATGCAGAAAAAGCCTTTGACAAAATTCAACATCCATTTATGATTAAAACTCTCCAGAAAGCAGGAATAGAAGGAACATACCTCAACATAATAAAAGCTATATATGACAAACCCACAGCAAGCATTACCCTCAATGGTGAAAAATTGAAAGCATTTCCCCTGAAATCAGGAACAAGACAAGGGTGCCCACTCTCACCACTACTATTCAACATAGTTTTGGAAGTTTTGGCCACAGCAATCAGAGCAGAAAAAGAAGTAAAAGGAATCCAGATAGGAAAAGAAGAAGTGAAACTCTCACTGTTTGCAGATGACATGATCCTCTACATAGAAAACCCTAAAGACTCTACCAGAAAATTACTAGAGCTAATCAATGAATATAGTAAAGTTTCAGGATATAAAATTAACACACAGAAATCCCTTGCATTCCTATACACTAACAATGAAGAAAACAGAAAGAGAAATTAAGGAAACAATACCATTCACCATTGCAACAAAAAGAATAAAATACTTAGGAGTATATCTACCTAAAGAAACAAAAGACCTATACATAGAAAACTATAAAACACTGATGAAAGAAATCAAAGAGGACACAAACAGATGGAGAAACATACCGTGTTCATGGATTGGAAGAATCAATATTGTCAAAATGGCTATTCTACCCAAAGCAATCTATAGATTCAGTGCAATCCCTATCAAGCTACCAACGGTATTTTTCACAGAACTAGAACAAAGAATTTCACAATTTGTATGGAAATACAAAAAACCTCGAATAGCCAAAGTAATCTTGAGAAAGAAGAATGGAACTGGAGGAATCAACCTGCCTGACTTCAGACTCTACTACAAAGCCACAATCATCAAGACAGTATGGTACTGGCACAAAGACAGAAATATAGATCAATGGAACAGAATAGAAAGCCCAGAGATAAATCCACGAACCTATGGACACCTCATCTTCAACAAAGGAGGCAAGAATATGCAATGAAAAAAAGACAACCTCTTTAACAAGTGGTGCTGGGAAAACTGGACAAACACTTGTAAAAGAATGAAACTAGAACACTTTCTAACACCATACACAAAAATAAACTCAAAGTGGATTAAAGATCTAAATGTAAGACCAGAAACTATAAAACTCCTAGAGGAGAACATAGGGACATAAATCACAGCAGGATCCTCTATGACCCACCTCCCAGAATATTGGAAATAAAAGCAAAAATAAACAAATGTGACCTAATGAAACTTAAAAGCTTTTGCACAATGAAGGAAACTATAAGCAAGGTGAAAAGACAGCCCTCAGATTGGGAGAAAATAATAGCAAATGAAGAAACAGACAAAGGATTAATCTCAAAAATATACAAGCAACTCCTGCAGCTCAATTCCAGAAAAATAAATGACCCAATCAAAAAATGGGCCAAAGAACTAAACAGACATTTCTCCAAAGAAGACATACAGATGGCTAACAAACACATGAAAAGATGCTCAACATCACTCATTATCAGAGAAATGCAAATCAAAACCACAATGAGGTACCATTACATGCCAGTCAGGATGGCTGCTATCCAAAAGTCTACAAGCAATAAATGCTGGAGAGGGTGTGGAGAAAAGGGAACCCTCTTACACTGTTGGTGGGAATGCTATGGAGAACAGTTTGGAGATTTCTTAAAAAACTGGAAATAGAACTGCCATATGACCCAGCAATACCACTCCTGGGCATACACACTGAGGAAACCAGATCTGAAAGAGACACATGCACCCCAATGTTCATTGCAGCACTGTTTATAATAGCCAGGACATGGAAGCAACCTAGATGCCCATCAGCAGATGAATGGATAAGGAAGCTGTGGTACATATACACCATGGAATATTACTCAGCCATTAAAAAGAATTCATTTGAATCAGTTCTAATGAGATGGATGAAACTGGAGCCCATTATACAGAGTGAAGTAAGCCAGAAAGATAAAGAACATTACAGTATACTAACACATATATATGGAATTTAGAAAGATGGTAACAATAACCCTATATGCAAAACAGAAAAAGAGACACAGAAGTACAGAACAGACTTTTGGACTCTGTGGGAGAAGGTGAGGGTGGGATGTTTAGAGAGAACAGCATCGAAACATGTATATTATCTAGGGTGAAACAGATCATCAGCCCAGGTTGGATGCATGAGACAAGTGCTCAGGGCTGGTGCACTGGGAAGACCCAGAGGGATCGGGTGGAGAGGGAGTTGGGAGTGGGGATCGGGATGGGGAATACATGTAAATCCATGGTTGATTCATGTCAATGTATGGCAAAACCCACTACAATACTGTAAAGTAATTAGCCTCCAACTAGTAAAAATAAATGGAAAAAAAAAAAGAGAATGATGTTAGCTGTGGGCTTGTCATATATGGCCTTTATTATGTTGATGTAGGTTCCATCTATGCCCACTTTATGGAGAATTTTTATCATAAATGGGTGTTCAATTTTGTCAAAAGCTTTTCCTGTGTCTATTGAGGTGATCATATGGGTTTTTATTCTTCCATTTGTTGATGTAGTGTATCATACTGATTGGTTTGCAGATATTGAAAACTCCTTGCATCCCTAGGGTAAATCCCACTTGATCATGGTTTATGATCCTTTTAATGTGTTGTTTAATTTGGTTTGCTAGCATGTTGAGAAGATTTTTGCATCTATGTTCATCAGTGATATTGGCCTGTAATATTTTTTGGTGTTATCTTTGGTTTTGGTATGAAGGTGATGGTGGCCTCATAAAATGAGTTTGGGGGTGTTCCTTCCTATGCAATTTTTTGGAAAAGTTTCAGAAATGTATGTGTTAACTTTTCTCTAAATGTTTGATAGAATTTGCTTGTGAAGCCATCTGGTCCTGGAATTTTGTTTCTTGAAAGATTTTTAATTATAGTTTCAATTTCAGTACTTGTGATTGGTCTGTTCGTATTTTCTATTTCTTCCTGGTTCAGTCTGGAAAAACTGTAACTTTCTAAGAATTTATCCATTTCTTCTAGGTTGTCCATTTTATTGGCATATATTGGCATTTAATAGTTACTTGTAGTAGTCTCTTGTCACTTGTATTTCTGTGGTGTCCACTGTAACTTCTTTTTCATCTCTAATTTTATTGATTTGAGTCCTCTCCCCCTTTCTATGTGAGTCTGCCTAGTTTATCAATTTTGTTTATCTTCAGAGAACCATCTTTTAGTCTCATTGATCTTTTTTGTTGTTTTCTTTGTCTATTTCATTTATTTCTGCTCTGATCTTTATGATTTCTTTCCTTCTACTCACTTGGGGTTTTTGTTTTTTTAGGTGTAAGGTTAGGTTGTTTATTTGAGGCTGTTTCTTGAGGTAAGAGTGTATTGCTATAAACATCCCTCTTAGAACTGCTTTTACTGTGTCCCATAGGTTTTGGATCATCATGTTTTTGCTGTCCTCTGTCTCTAGGCATTTTTTTTTATTTCTTTAGTGATCATTGGTTAGCTAGCAGCGTATTATTTAGCCTCCATATGTTTGTGTTTTTACTGTATTTTTCCCTGTAATTGATTTTTAATCTCATAGTATTTTGGTTGGAAAAGATGCTTGATATAATTTCAGTTTTCTTAAATTTATCAAGGCTTGATATGTAACCCAAGATGTGATCTATCCTGGAGAATGTTCTGTGTGCATTTGAGAAGAATGTGTATTCTGCTGCTTTCAGATGGAATGTCCCATAAATATCCATTAAGTTTATTTGGTCTTATGTGTCATTTAAGGCTTATGTTTCCTTATTAATTTTCTTTCTGGATGATCTGTCCATTGGTGTAAGTGGGATGTTATGGTCCCCCACTATTACTGTGTTATTGTGGATTTCCTCTTAATGGCCGTTAGCATTTGCCTTATATATTGAGGTGCTCCTGTGTTGGATGCATATATATTTGCAATTGTTACATCTTCTTCTTGGATTAATCCCATGATCAGTATATAGTGTCCTTGTCTCTTTTTAAAAATTATTTATTTATTTATTTTGTTTTTGGCTGTGCTGGGTCTTCATTGCTACGTGGGCTTTTCTCTAGTTGTGGGGAGTGGGGGCTTTCTCTTGTTGAGAAGCATGGGCTCTAGGTACTCGGGCATCAGTAGGTGCAGCCCAGGAGCTCAGTATTTGGGATTCCCAGGCTCTAGAGCACAGGCTTAATAGTTGTGCCACGTGGGCCTAGTTGCTCTGCAGCATGTGGGATCTTCCCAGACCAGGCATGGACCCCATGTCTCCTGCAGTGGCAGGCAAATTCTTTACCACTGAGCAACCTGGGAAGCCCCCTTCTTTGGCTCTTATAACAGTTTTTAAAGTCTGTTCTGTCTGATACGTGTATTGCTACTCCATCTTTCTTTTGATTTCCATAGAATAACTTTTTCCATCCTCTCTTGTCTGTTTATGCCCCTAGGTCTGACACATAGAGAAAGCATTATACATGGGTCTTGTTTCTTTATCCATTCAGCCAGTCTAATTTGTCTTTTAGTTGGTGTATGTAATCCATTTATATTTAAGGTAACTATCAATATATATGTTCCTATTGCCACTTTCTTTATTTTTTTTAAGCTTTATGATAACACCTCGATGTAATTTTTTTAATGTAATGTAATTTTAATATATGTGCTAAAAGGGAAATAACAGAACACCCAATATATTATAGTTAATAATAGTACATTTTGTAGAAGACTAGGGCCAATGAAACATTTGCTTTACTAACCTGCAATGTACATCAGAATGCCATAGGTACATAGAACCAACAGCACAATAAGTGAATTGTCAAAATATTACTGCCATGTTGCATGGTCATCTGTCTCCATCTGAAGACGGACTCTTTTTTTTTTTTTCTTATTTTTTTTTTATTAGTTGGAGGCTAATTACTTCACAACATTTCAGTGGGTTTTGTCATACATTGATATGAATCAGCCATAGAGTTACACGTATTCCCCATCCTGATCCCCCCTCCCACCTCCCTCTCCACTCGATTCCTCTGGGTCTTCCCAGTGCACCAGGCCCGAGCATCTGTCTCATACATCCCACCTGGGCTGGTGATCTGTTTCACCATAGACAATATACATGCTGTTCTTTAGAAACATCCCACCCTCACCCTCTCCCACAGAGTTCAAAAGTCTGCTCTGTACTTCTGTGTCTCTTCCTCTGTTTTGCATATAGGGTTATCATTACCATCTTTCTAAATTCCATATATATGTGTTAGTATACTGTAATGTTCTTTATCTTTCTGGCTTACTTCACTCTGTATAATGGGCTCCAGTTTCATCCATCCCACTAGAACCGATTCAAATGAATTCTTTTTAACAGCTGAGCAATATTCCATGGTGTATATGCACCACAGCTTCCCCATCCATTCATCTGCTGATGGGCATCTAGGTTGCTTCCACGTCCCAGCCATTATAAACAGTGCTGCAATGAACATTGGGGTGCACGTGTCTCCTTCAGATCTGGCCTCCTCAGTGTGCATGCCCAGCTGCTATCCAAAAGTCTATAAGCAATGAATGCTGGAGAGGGTGTGGAAAGGGGGGAGCCCTCTTACACTGTTGGTGGGAATGCAAACTAGTGCAGCCACTATGGAAAACAGTGTGGAGATCACTTTCTTTATTTTTTTAGGTCTTTTTTCTTCCCTTCCTCTTTTGTTCCCTTGTCTTGTATTTCTCCCTGAGAGAAGTTCCTTTAGCATTTGCTGTAAAGCAGGTTTAGTGGTTGCTGAATTCTCTTAGCTTTTGCTTGTCTGTAAAACTTTTGATTTCTCCATCAAATCTGAATGAGAGCTCTGCTGTGTAGAGTATTTTTGACTTTAGGTTTTTCCCTGTCATCACATAAAATATATCACGCCATTCCCTTCTGGCCTGCAGAGTTTCTATTAAAAAAATCAGCTGACAACCTTATGAGATTCCCTTGTATGTTATTACTCTTCCCTTGTTGCTTTTAATGTTTTTCTCTGTGTTTAAATTTTGTTTGATTAATATGTCTCAGTGTGTTCCTTCTTGGGTTTATCTTGTCTGGGATTCTCTGTGCTTCCTCTACTTGGGTGACTATCTCCTTTCCCAAATTAGGGCAGTTTTTGATTATAATCTCTTCAAATGTATTCTCAACCCTTTTCTCTTTTTCTTGTTCTGGGAACCCTATAATTCAAAGTTGGTACATTTAATGTTGCCCCAGAGGTCTCTGAGACTGTCCTTATTTCTTTTCATTCTTTTTTCTGTATTCTGTTCTATGGCAGAGATTCCACCATTCTGTCTTTCAGGTCACTTATCCATTCTTCTGCCTTAGTTATTCTAGTATTGATTCCTTCTAGTGTATTTTTCATTTCAGTTATTGTATTGTTCATCTATTCGTTTGTTCTTTAGTTCTTCTGGCCTGTGAAGTTGCTTAGTCATGTCCTACTCTTTGCGACCCCATGGGTTGCAGCCTACCAGGCTCCTCAGTTCATGGAATTTTCCAGGCAAGAGTACTGGAGTGGGTTGCCATTTAGTTCTTCTAGGTCTTTGTTAAACATTTCTTGTATCTTCTTGATACATGCCTCCATTCTTTTTCCGGGATCTTGGGTCCTCTTTACTATCATTATTCTAAGTTCTTTTTCAGGTAGATTGCCTGTCTCCCCTTCATTTGATCGTCCTCGTAGGTTTTTATCTTGTTCCATCATCTGCAATATATTTCTTTGTCATCTCATATTGTTAAACTTTCTGTGTTTGTGATTTCCTCTCTGCAGGCTGTAGGATCCTAGTTCTCCTTCCTGCTGGTGTCTGCCCCCTGGTGGGTTAGGTTGGTCCAGAGGCTTTTGACATTAGCCCCTTGATGGGGGGTCTGATTGGTGTTATCACCAAAGCCTGCCCTGGATATTGAGTAGCTCCTCCCCTTTGCTCTATGTCCAGGGCTGTTTCTAATTCTCCAGAGTACTCCCCCAGATCCAGGCTGAGAACTATTTAAGGTCAAGGGCTGGGACTTCCCTCATGGTCCAGTGGTTAAGATTTTGTCTTCCAATGTAGGGGGTGTTGTTTAATCCCTATGCAGGGAGCTGAGGGTCCACATGCCTCACAGCCAAAACCACCAAAACATAAAACAGAAGCAATGTTGTAACAGATTCAATAAAGACTTTAAAAAAAGATCCACCTCAAAAAAAAAAAAATGTTAAAAAGAAAAAAACTAAGATCAAGGGCTATTACTTGTCATCTCTGCCTCTCCTAAATGCACCTTAGCATCTCCTGGGCTACCTGTGCTCTGCCATCCACAGGGGCCTCCTCCACACAGGCCACCAGATTCCTCCTGGGGTCCTGGCCTTGGTCCCCCTGCTCAGACCATCCAAAGGGCACAGCAGGCCCAGGGGCTAAAGGGCAACCCAGGCAGAAGTCAGGAGGCCAAAGGAGGCAAAGAGAGAATGTGGCAAAAGAGAGTGTGATGGAGTTTTTAAAATATTGTTATTATGATCTAATAAATAGACTGTGTAGTGAGGATATAGTACCTGAAAAAGTAACAGAGAAATCCTTACTCTAATTAAAATAAAATACAAAGGCAAAAGTTTCCCTAACAGAAATTTCGTTGCCTTTACTTAGTGGAGAATATTTTCATGAATGTTTTAAATTTGAGGTTTTCAAGACATTTTTGTAAAGTCCTTAGAAGTGAAGTGTCAAAGTTAATATTGCTGGGGTTGGAGTTGGTCATACAGGGAGGAGGGGGAGGAAGAAATTCTTAGTGGGGAGAAATAAAACATTTCTAACCTAGAATTCACACAGTTTTCAGGCTCTCCTGACCCTGTACGTGAGGCATTTATGATCCATGGAGATGACAGACAGTGCCTCTGGCTATAGGTGACCAAGCAGCTGGCTACCTGGAATGCATGGACAGCCATGGACTACTTAGTGACCGGTGTTCTGTTAAATGCCACAGGACATTTTTAATTCTCGAAAAGTCCATGCAACTTTGTAAAAGATAAGGCGAGAGACATTGCTGGGGCTGCACCAGAGCATAAGCAGCCCCAGTGACATCTACAGAAGCTCTGGGGACTCTGAAACCTACCAGCCTTCCAGCAGCGCAGGGAGGTGTGGGCTTGGATCTCTGGCTTGCTTTAAATAGCCATCTGGACATAATAGATGAACTCCAAAAAATATGTTCTCTGTGTATTTGGAAACAATCGTATTTCTGAGCATTTTGATTTTTCTTAAACACAAGGTGACATGTAGTAAGAAGTGGTAACTATAATTAAAAGAAAATTTCTACACTAGAGCAGCTTCTCAAAGGAGGTTTTAAAAGTGATTTGGAGGGAGTGGCTTTTAAGGTTTTCATCCTTTTTCATGTATCTTCTTTAAAGTTGGTGAGTTGAGCACATCCACACTAACATGCAACTAAAACTGCTCTGTTTTTTAGCTTACCTGAGCCACAGTGAAAGGTCAGCACCATTAGCACAGTGTGTGAGCCTGTGTCCTCAAAGAACTGGGCATCTCTTTAGTAGATAAAATGCAAATTTAATAATGTAAAGACTGAAGTTAATCAGACTGGTGTCTAGCTTTCAGTTCATCATTTGGCTGAAGATGACTGGATTTCATTGAGAAAGAGGGTAGGTTGGAATGGCATCAAGTCCCAGCAGGGTAGTTTTGTCTAAAACTGAGTTGCTGCTCCTTGTAGCAAGAGCTGCTGCTTCAGGCAGAGCTGAAGAGGCTATCAAAGGGGCTGCTTTGAACTGCTGGGTCCTCGATTGGAGCAGGAAGTCCTGGAATTTACAGGAGGATGTGACTGTCAGCACTATTAGTTTACTTGGTGGGCTGGCGCCATCAGGTCATAGTGCTACAAGGTCAGGCCAGAGGAGGGTCCTTGAAGGCCAGAGGGCATCTCCTATAATAAGGTGGTGTGAGTGCTCCTGGCACCCTGCCAACCCTGGGAAAGCAGAATGACGGCTGGATGGAGGCCTGTTTCCTGCCATAACTGGATCTTCATCTCTGTTGGCTTTTCCCTCTTTGTTCAAGAAATGCTTTACCTATTTCTTGCTTGAGGGCCTATTCCTATCTGTAAACCAGTGATTTGAAATGTGGACTTGTCAGCCAAGACAGTAAGTGCAGTTTCTTGAAGTTACCTTGTCCTGTAAGGATTAAATCAGTGACCTTGGCTTTTTCAAGCTGCCCTTTGGTCCCTTTTGAAGTTGGCTCGCACACGAAGGGGAACACTCCTCCCAGTCCATACACTGTCCCAAGAGGAGCCAGAGCCCAGCCTCTGATGCTGACTTCAACGATAGTCGTAGAGGTCTGGCTAACTGTAAGACTCAGAAGAACAAATAGACATTTCTAAGGTGATTGTCACTAAAATTTCTCCTTTAAACAGCAGTGGATATCACCACTGTGAGTTACCTCTGAACTCCAATTTGAGAGCTTCACTCTAAAATCTGTGAGGGCTCTTAGACAGGGCTAGTGTCTATTTTGTTCACCCCTGGATCTGACTTTGAATGGGTGGACTGCATCCAGCCTACTGCATGTGCTCAATTAATATTTCTTAAATGTGTGTCTTTCTAATTCATAAAATCTGACTCTAGCCATATTGTTCCAGCTACTATTAAAAACAGTCTAGGTATTACCGATGTTTGCTGTAATTTGGATCTGAGCCATAGCTGTCACACACTAGAGATCAATTTATAAAACCCACCTGAACATTATTTCTTTTGGAGGTTCATTTTTATTTTCTGTGGTTGCATTTGAAATGGACACCTTTGTGCAAGTTCTTCGCTGGACTGACACTTTTGGAACATGATGTGGATTAATTCTGTATGAAAGTTCAGCAGTGATTCTGAACTGCTAGCCTCCCTGGAAGTCTTATTACAGTGTCATTTCTATTCACATCGTCTTTTTTTCCTTCCCACATTTTCAGTCACTACATTCTTTTTAGCAGATTCAGCCCTTTGAAAGCAATTCATTCTCTCCTTGAGAATGACAAATCTCAGTGCAGATACGATGTGTTGGCTTAGATTTGCAGGGGTAGGGGCACCTTTGGGAACACACATTAGGCCCCTTTCTCTGTAGACAGGCCCACACTTGTCCCTCCTGGAAAGGAGTTAGCAGGCCTTTGGGGAAGGAGAATTTGCCATTTCTTTCATACTTTTACTTCTTACAACTTTTTGGAGCACTTTTTCCCTTGATTTCTGAGTTCTAATCCTGGCCAATGGGGGCTTTCTGACTTACAGCATCCTGAATTATTTTTCTATGCTTGTTTCTTCATCTCCAAGATAAGAATAAAAATGCCTTGTTCACCAACATTGCCAGACCTGGGCTCTGTAGATATGTTAGTTTGCCAATACAGAAGAAAGCCCTAACCGAGACTCAGGACCTTAAACAGTTCACAGTTCTGGAGGCCAGAGTCTGAGATGGAGGGGTCAGCAGGTCCGTGCTCCCTTGGAAGGCACTAAGAATGTGTTCCAGGTCTTTCTCCAGCTTCTGTTACTTCCTTATGGCAGTGTGACTCCAGTATTCTCATGGTATTCTCCATGTGTGTTTGTGTGTGAACACATGCCTAAATTTTTTTTCTTTTTATAAGAATGCCACTCTTGTTGTATTCAGGCCCACCCTACTCCTGTATAATAACCTCATCTTACCTACTCACATCTACAATGATCCTGTTTCCAAATAAGCTCATGAGGACTACGGGTTAGTATTCCAGTATACAAATTATGGGGGGGTCACAATGCAACCCATAACATTAGGTAAGGTCAAATAGGCTTGGGAAATTTGAAGTAATGGACTGTACTATTAATCTCTCAAGTTCTCTTGTTCATTCTTGCCTTTTTTTTTTTTTAATTTTTTTTTTTTTGTCATACATTGATATGAATCAGCCATAGATTTACACGTATTCCCCATCCTGATCCCCCCTCCCACCTCCCTCTCCACCCGATTCCTCTGGGTCTTCCCAGTGCACCAGGCCCGAGCACTTGTCTCATGCATCCCACCTGGGCTGGTGATCTGTTTCACCATAAATAGTATACATGCTGTTCTTTTGAAATATGTGAGGGTGGGATATTTCATTCTTGCTTTTATAGCACTTGATATATTAGGGTAAATGCCAACCTGGAAGGCATAGATTTGCTCTCTGATTGGGATCCTGCTTATAAAGACCAGATTGAAGTGAACTTACATGGAGTTTTGATTTAATACTGTTTTCATGTCAAGACATTAGTACCACCTCGGTCCTTCCCTGAATTCAGTGGCTGCCATGCAGAGGTGAAAGGTCCAGGGTTGGTGCTGTACACAGATGAAGACATGGGGGCTTTAGCAGCTCACTGCCCGGCCTTGTTTGTTTGCTGTCTTCTTGGAGATCCCAGATAGAAGATATAATAGAGGATCAAAGGCCTCTGTTTCAGCTTCAGCGTCAGTCCTTCCAATGAACACCCAGGGTTGATTTCCTTTAGGATGGACTGGTTGGATCTCCTTGCAGTCCAAGGGACTCTCAAGAGTCTTCTCCAACACCACAGTTCAAAAACATCAATTTTTCGGCACACAGCTTTCTTCACAGTCCAACTCTCACATCCATATATGACCACTGGAAAAACCATAGCCTTGACTAGACAGACTTTTGTTGACAAAGTAATGTCTCTGCTTTTTAATATGCTATCTAGGTTGGTCATAACTTTCCTTCCAAGGAGTAAGTGTCTTTTAATTTCATGGCTGCAGTCACCATCTGCCGTGATTTTGGAGCCCAAAAAAATAAAGTCTGACACTGCTTCCACTGTTTCCCCATCTATTTCCCATGAAGTGATGGGTCCAGATGCCATGATCTTAGTTTTCTGAATGTTGAGCTTTAAGCCAACTTTTTCACTCTCCTCTTTAACTTTCATCAAGAGGCTTTTTACTTCCTCTTCACTTTCTGCCATAATGGTGGTGTCATCTGCTTATCTGAGGTTATTGCTATTTCTCCCGGCAATCTTAATTCCAGCTTGTGCTTCTTCCAGCCCATCATTTCTCATGATGTACTCTGCATATAAGTTAAATAAGCAGGGTGACAATATACAGCCTTGACGTACTCCTTTCCCTATTTGGAACCAGTCTGTTGTTTCATGTCCAGTTCTAGCTGTTGCTTCCTGACCTGCATATAGGTTTCTCAAGAGGCAGGTCAGATGGTTTGGTATGCCCATCTCTTTCAGAATTTTCCAGTTTATTGTGATCTACACAGTCAAAGGCTTTGGCATAGTCAATAAAGCAGAAATAGATGTTTTTCTGGAACTCTCTTGCTTTTTTGATGATCCAGTGGATGTTGGCAATTTGATCTCTGTTCTCGGCCTTTTGGCTAAGATCAAGTGTAGTATCTGTTCTTATCAGTTTACTCTTTTAGCAGTTTTCAAATATACTATATAGTATTATTGGACTTCCCTGGTGGTTCAATGGTAAAGAATCCTCCTTCCAATAAAGGAGGTGCAGATTCAATCCCTTGGTCAAGAAGATCCTCTGGAGAAGGAAATGGCAACATACTCTAGGATTCTTGCCTGGGAAATCCCATGGACAGAGGAGCCTGGCAGGCTATAGTCCATAGGGTCACAAAGAGTCGGACATGACTGCATGACTAAACAACATTATTAACTATCTCAACCATGCTATACCTTATATTCTCATGACTTATAACTGGAAGTTTGTATGTTCTGACCTCTTTTACCCGTTTCACACACCCCCTGTAGAAGTTCCTAGCTAGTTGCTCCAAGGATCTTTGCCACCTGGGTCATCCTCTGCTAAAATGGATTGAATTCCTTGAGCCATCGTGTGACTCAGTTGAAACTGTTGGAGCCTAAAAATACAAACTTAACCTAAAGGTTAAACAAGGGCCAAAAGGACAACAATAATTGCCACTAAAAGGGCCTAGGAAAGGAAAGGAACCTTGTTAACTTTGGGAGGGCTTCCTTTACTGTTGATCAGACAATGGAGGCAATATTGCTTCTGTCAAAACTGTGTGTACAGTTGTTAATTTCAGAGTTAAAGTTTAACATGTGTATCTATTTTTTTAAATGGGACCTCTGGACCTATTGGTCCCAGGTCTCTTTTTTGGATCAAAAAGTCTAAGTCACAGATTTACAACAAGAGGGAAGACAATGGAGCACTAGATGAAATATATCATAAATCAGTGTGACTGAAAAGAGAAGGGTCATGAGAAAATGAAGATCTCCTGCCAGAATGTTCTTATACCTTGTGAGATCTAAAGAACAAGCTAAAGAACCAGTGTTCAATTTCCCCGCCCATATTGAATAGTGAGGATTGATGGTTAATTGTAAACTACTGCCAACAGTAAACCTTTCCTCCTCAAGGTTTTCTGTGGCCTGGCCTGTTATAACAAGCCTACAGGCATAGACCTGGTCGAGGGTTTTGAGGCAGGAACATGTTAGTTTTGGGCTTTCAACAGGCATCAGTGTTGCCCAAATGAGGGGATGGAAAATTTTGATGGTTCCCTCTGAGGAGTCAAGAAGTAAAGCCTGCTACTTAGTAAGGAGGCTTGCAGTTAGCCAGTGGTGACCTTTTATCTCCAGAATTATTTGTACTTAATGAGGTCTGGACTTTCAGCGACTGTCTAAAGGTAAGCTTGTTAGCTTCTTCCACTAACAAAGCAGTGGCAGCTACTACTGGAAGCAGTGAGGCCAACATCGGACCATGGCATCTAGTTGTTTGGAAAAATAGCCTCTGGTCTGAGCTACACCTCTGAACTGCACCTAGCTTCTATATAAGGACACCCAGGGCTGGCTTCAGCTATGTATGAGATGAATGGCTTTTTTAAATTGGTGACACCCAAAGAGGAGATCTGGTGAGGGCCTGTTTGATATTATTAAAAGCTCTTTCTTGTCCCCCAGTCCAAAGGAATGGTTCTATATCTAGGCCTTCAGTGGCTTTATATAGGTACTTAGTCATTAGTCCAAATCCTGGAATTCAAATTCTTCAAAATCCTGTCATGCATTGGAAGGTATGAAAATGTTTCTAAATGTTTCTTTGTCTTTTGGGGCACTTGGCTGTAATATAGCTTGTTTTCTATCTGGAGATAACTGTCTACTTCCAGGGTTTATAATATATCCCAGATATTTAAATTGTTGTTTTGAAATTTGTGCCTTTTTCTGAGAGACCCTATGCCCCAAGGAAATTAAGGACTTCAATGATATTTTGATAACCGATGCCTCCATGGAGAGTACTACATATTATCATCTACATACTATAGAATAGTCCCTTCTTTTAGGTGTATTTCCCTTAGTTTGTTAGTAGGGCCTGGATGAACAAGTGTGGGCTGTCCTGAAACCCCTGCAGCAATACTGTCCAGGTATATTGTTGCATTTGGCTTTAGTAGCGATAGTCCACTCAAAGGCAAATGGATACTGACATGAGGGATGATCTGGGATGCAAAAGAAGGCATCCTTGAGGTCAGGCACAGTAAACCATTCAGCATTTCCAGGAACCTGAATTAATATAAGGATTGACCACAAGGGGATGTATAGGGCCACTGCATCATTTACTGCTCTAAGATCTTGTACCATTCCATATTTCCCATTTGGCTTAACAACTGGCAGAATAGGTGTATTGCATGGAGTCTGACAGGGCACCAAGAGGCCATGTTTTAAGGATTTATCTAGGAGGGGTTGAAAATACTTTCTTGCTTCCAAATTTCTGGGGTATGATCTCTTGTTAGGGTAAGTGGCTTCTGGCTTAAGGGTAATTTTTACAGGTTTCACGTTTATAGCCTTTCCAGGGATTCATTTGTCCCAAACTGTCTGGTTAGCTGTGTGTAGAATATGTCTGAGAATAGGCCATTGTTTTTCCAGCTGATTTGTCTTAGAGTCAAGAAAGGGGGCTGTTTGGGG
The DNA here is from genome assembly GCF_019320065.1 of Cervus canadensis. NCBI lineage: Eukaryota > Metazoa > Chordata > Mammalia > Artiodactyla > Cervidae > Cervus > Cervus canadensis. Next base: position 30,248,635 of record NC_057400.1, on the reverse strand, counting down.
CCTTGTAGTCCTAATATGGCCCTGAGGGAGCCCGGAAGGTCTTTCCCCACTACTGGAGTCAGACTTTCAGGCACAACTAAAAAGGAATGTGAGATCAAATGGAGTTTAAATTGGCAAGTGAGAGGCCCAGTGAAGTAATGGGTGCGAAGCTGTCCAATGACATCAGTCACTGCACAACCTTTGGAGGAAAGAGGCCCAACGTGAGAGATCAGAACAGAGTAAGTGGCTCCTGTATCAGTTTTAACATTGATTTTCTTACCTGCCACTTCAAGGATCACCTGGGGCACCTTGATGGAGACAGATATCTCTGCAGGGTTGGGGTGGAGCATTGCCGCCAGAATCCGTGAGCTGCCTCAGTTGCCTGGCATGGCCATCTCAGGATCAGGAGCCCCTCTCCCCCTTTGGGACCGGGGACTGCTCCACTTCCAGTGACCTGTTTGTTTACAGACTGGGCACGGACCTGGGGGCACTTCCTGGCATTCATGGGCACAGTGGCTAGTTGACTAGCATTTGAAGCATTCTGTCTTGCTGGTTTTACCTCCAGACAGATGGTTAAAACTTCTTGGCCCCCTTGGGTTGTCCTGAGGTTGCACGAGCCCTGGCCTGCTTGTTTTCACGTTGGATTCTCTCTTCCTCCTCAGCTTGATCTCAGTTATTAAATATCCCAAAGGCTACCTCTAGGAGCTGGGGGTATAGGAGTCTGTGGGCCTGATTGTAACTTGTGGGTCTGATTGTAACTTTGGCCTAATATCAGGGATGGACTGGCTGATAAAATGTTGTCCCAGCAGGAGTGGATGGACTGACCCTCAGGAGAGGATGAATCACTATTTCTAAAACCCTCCACAAGCCATCCCTGAAAGAGAACTAGATTTTCTTTTTCTTCTTGGGTCGCTCCTTTAATCTTTTCATAGTTGAGTTTTGATACATATAGTCTTGCTTTTTGATGCACTTTCTCATTCCTTCTAATACACATTGGATTATGTGGTTCCTAGTCTTCCTGGATGGCTCAGTGGATAAAGAATCTGCCTGAAATGCAGGAGATGTGGGTTCAGTCCCTGGGTCTGGAAAATCCCCTGGAGGAGAAAATGGCAACCCACTCCAGTATTCTTGCCTGAATAATCCCATGGACAGCAGAGCCTGGCGAGCTACAGTCCATGGTTTGAAAAGAGTCGGACATGACTGAGTTCTCTCCCTTCCATGTGGTTCCTGGCTTCTGTTCCCTTTGGGTAATTATAATCCCAGTGGTGCTCCTGATTTGGGCCTGTGTCTCTTCCCATGACACAATGTATGTAAGTGCTCGATTTAAGCCAACTAAATACAGCTCATTTACAAGCTAATTTTTAAAGAGACAAAACCAGAGATCTCATAGTTTTCCTGCCTGAGTTTTTTATTTTGTTTTAATTTATTTAATTGGAGGATAATTGCTTTACAATATTGTGATGGCTTTTGCCATACATCAACATGAATCAGCCATACGTATAGATCTGCATGAGTTTAAAAAGGCTTCCTCTGCCCCCCTCAGTCTGGAGGACTATAGATGGATCAGATAGTTCCTGAGAGCATAGATACATTGCAAAGTCAGAAGAGAGAAATGCAAGCCCTTCTTTTTTTTCTCTCTCTTTAAAATCCCACTAAGTAACCCAAGGCTGGATGGAGTCTCAGGTAATGTGGGCTGCATTTGTATTTCAAGGCTTAAACGCTCCACTGTGCCCACAGTTTTGGCAGAGACTTGTAGCAGCAGTTGGACAGACAAAAACTACATAAGACAAAGATCCCTTTACTCAACATAGACTAATGACAGAAACTTAAAGACACAAGAGGTTTTCAGGATAAAGGGGCTGGGAGTGCAGGCATAAAGATCAAGGACAAGGTAAAGGAAGAAGGGACAGAAAACAGCAGGAAAATCAAGGTGAGAGTGGGGTGATCAGACTTCTAGCCAGTACATCATATGAAGTTTAAACCTCTCTCACTCTTATAAATCTCCCATCAGGGAGAACCCCCTGGCCCAAGGTCTGCACACCTGCTCGTCACCCATCAAGATGAGCCATTGCTGGCCCAAAGGAATAGGGCTCACACGCTGAGAGGAGTGATGCTGTAGCTCCCTGACGTCCACTCTCTAGGAAGGATGGGACAGAGACATAGGAGAGGTCAAAAGAGAAGGAGATAGAGGAGAGAAAAGGGATAAAGGAGAGGGGGAAATTGTTGTCTGAATGAGGGTACCGATGCCCCCTGGGACCAGGAAGGAACTGACTCCGAAACAAGAGGTTCAGGTGGCCACTTGTCACCCATGGGGAAGCTGCGTTCGGTGGTCCCGGAGGCGCCCAGTTCCCCCGCCTGCCCCACATTGGGCTCCACAAAGTCTGTTACTGGCCAGCGTTCTTGGCCTCCTGAATCAATAGAAATTGAGAAGAGGCCAGACAACAAATTCAGGCAAGGCTTTACTGGGGCTCCTGCTGCAGCACAGGAGAGTGAAAACAAGAAAGAGCTTCCGTTGCTTGCTCCCTGGTATGGTGTGGGAGCTGGTTCCTTGGATGGAGGGAGGGTAGGGACAGGTTCAGAGGTTGGGCCAGAGGAGTGATTTAGGTGTTTACCCACCCCGGGTGGTGCTGTGTGCAGGGGGCATGTGCAGTACCCTGCTTTTGCCCCCAGCTCCTTAGAAGTGGCAGTTGGGTTATTGGTCTTTTTGTGTCTTGTTCATAGTTTGCCCAAACTGCGCACACTCACAGCTATTCTTAGTCCTATATAGTTTCTTTGTATTTTGTCCAGGTGCATGCACTGCAGCAAAGGGTCCCAGATCCCAAACTGTCTCCCCCATGCCTCTGACAACCACCAGTCTGTTATCTGTATCTATGATCTTGTATGTGTGCTTTTTAGATTCCCTGTATACGTGAGATCATACAATATTTGTCTTTCTCTGCCTGACCTCAATAAGCATAATACCCTCAAGATCCACCCATGTTGAAAATGGCAAGATTTCATTCTTTTCAATGGCTGAATACTATTCCACTATGAGTGTATGTGTGTGTGTGCATACATATATATAGTCTCACATTTTCTTCATCCATCAATGAACACATAGATTATGTTCATCTCTTGGCTATTGCTAACAATGCTGCATTGACATGGCAGGATGTAGGTATCTATCAGAGATAGAAACTTCATTTCCTTTGCGTATGAATAAATACCCACAGTGGAATTGCTGAATTATATAGTAGTTGTATTTTTAATTTTTTGAGCAATGGCCATACTGTTTTCCATAGTGGCTGCACCAATTTACATTCCAACCAACTATGCATGAGAGTTCCCTTTTCTCCAAATCTTTTATCAGTGCTTGTTATCTTTTTTTTTAATTAAATAATAGCCACTCCAACAGATGTGAGGTGATATCTCATTGTGGTTTTGGTTGTTGTCACATTTTTAATTAAACTTTTGAAGTATAGCATACATATTAAAAGTACACAGAAGAGTACAGTTCAGTGACTTTTCACATGTGGAACATGCCTGTGTCACCAGCACCCACATGAAGAAATAGAGCAGCTCCCAGAGATACTCCATGTCCATGGGGACCCTTCTAAGTTTCTACTGTCTTCAAAAGTTACCACTATTCTGAATATTAACAATGTTTATTATTTTTTCTTGGTTTGAATTTTATTCTATATACATATTAAAATTTTTAAAATAAATTTTAATAAATTATACAAATAAATTATAGTAATTTATTGCTGCTGTTTAGTTGTGAAGTCTTGTCCGAGTCTTTTGTGAGCCTCCTCTGTGTGATTTCCCAGGCAAAAATACTGGAGTAGGTTGCCATTTCCTTTTCCAGGGGCTCTTTCCCACCTAGGGATCAAACCAGCATCTCCTGCTTCTCCTGTGTTGGCAGGCAGATTCTTTAGCAATGAGCCTCCAGGGAAGCCCATATAGTCACAGTATGTACTTTGCAGTGTCTGACTTCTTTTGTTCAACATTATATGAGATTTCATCCTGTTGTTGCCTGCAGTGATGCCCATTTATTCTGCAGGGGAGGACGAAGACTTTTTCCTCTGCCCTTCTGATTTCTTAGCTGAGACTCTTATAATAAAAGATTAACAAGAGAAAAACAAGTTTATTAACATGCCTACCTCATCATGGGCGATACCAGGGGAAAATTAGTAACTCTCCCAGGTGGCAGAGAATTAGGGATTAGACCGTCTTAATAGGGAAAGGGAAGACAGATCTAAGCCTTTTAAGGGAGAGTGAATGGTATTTAGGAAGGATGAAGGGGCCCTTGAAGAGTAGCTGGAAGCTATGAGAGTTTGTGACAAAGTTTGTGAGTTTGTGTCAACTTCCAGTCTCCTCTCTTGTGATAAGTCAATCTTCCCCCGTTGATGAAACTTCCAGGGAAGGGGTTGATGACAGTTGAGTTGGTTTTGGAAGTTCTATCTTTAGGCAGATAAGGGAGTTGGAAGAAGCATCTCTCTTCATTTACTCTTCTTCAAGTGCCTACAGCACAAAATAATCAATATATTCAAGTGACATCTTTGGGGCGGCATGTCCTGAATCCCTGTGGTCCTGTTTAGGTATGGTGTATTCTGCTCCCCTTCAGTTCCAATGGCTGCATGACAGGGTGCCTTCTTATTAGTAAAATTTACTGTCTTCTGTGTAGTTACTAGGTAGTTAAATACTGGAGTCAGTTGCTAAATGATTGTCCACTTTTCTTGTTTTTGTCCATATTCATGTAATTCAACTGCCAACCTCCAAGATTCAAATGCCTGCCTAGCTTCCTCAATGTTTGTAGGTCTTTTTCCCCCTTTATTCTATCACCAAGGAATATTTGAAGCTTAATTTTCCCACCCTTGAATAACTATCTGCAGTAATATTGAAGAGGAAACATCTGCTCTAGTCTTTAGAATTTTCTACACTAATGTGTGAAGAGAGTTGTGAGCCATGGCAAGTAGCTGTTGAGTGATGGCCCGGGAGGAACAACTGGGTGGGTGATAGGGCTTTGCTTCTCCTGCTTTGATCGCCGGATGTCAGGAAGTCAGCCGTGATTTTTGACAGTGGTACATTCTTCCTCATGATAAATAGTTATGGAGGCCATGATATGAAAGAGTAAGGGGTGATTCACAGTAAGGTTCTTTGGGAAAGAAATACTGAACCTCCTCCCACCTCCAATATCAATTCCCATTTTTTTCAAGCAAAGATGACTCAGCCTTATGAATGTGAGTACTATTGCAAATTACTTTTAGCCTTTCCCTATGCTGAAGGTTTCAGTCAGTCCTGGATAGTAGTACTTAATGATGATGTGATAAAGTTTGATGGCTCCTGTAAATCCACACATCAGGGTACATAAGGCACTTGGTGTCTGGCACTTAGTAAGTACTCAAGAACTGTGGTTGTTGTAACAATTATTGGCAATGATTTGGCCTTTTTCTTGTGCCAGCTGAGGGCCCATGCTCGCTGGATTCTGTTGCGTGGTTGGTTAATCATTACCAGCTTGTTAGGCAGCCGGAAAAGCTTGTCAGCTGAACCTGGCTGGATTCAGCCATAACTCGGGCCTCCCTTTCTGCCTCACTGCTTGTAGGAAATAAGGAGCTCAGGGTGTGGAGCAGCGTTCTCCCTGGCTGCCTGCGTGCTCCCAGCTGCACCTCCAGAGAGGAAAGCCAGCGCCGCACACACAGCAGAGGCTCCTGCCGTCAGATGAGAAAGCCGCTGAGAACTCGGTCCCCAGGCCGGAGTCTGGAGGCGCTGGACCAAGCGCCCTTGAGTGGGGGTCATGTGGCTCTGTAGGGAGTGACTGCAGAGCAGTTCTCTTACAAAGAGAAAGAGCTTCATGTGTTCCCTGCCAGTATGCTACCCCACAAACAGTATTTTGCTCTATCTGCTTTTCTCTTCAGTTTCAGACATCAGAGCATTTCACCCCTAAAAACTTCAGAATGCATCTCCTAAAAATAGGGATATTCCCTCTTCCTTGCAATAGACAATAGTACACCTAAGAATAATAACAGTGATGGTTTTACCATCTAGTATCCAGTCTTTTCAAATTTCCATACTTATTGAAAAAATGTCTTAGTATTTTTTCAACATTAGGATCTAATCAAGGTTCATGAATTGCCTTTGGTTTGTTTTTTTTTTTTCCCATTTTAACTTTTAATAGCCTCCACGCCTGCTTGTTTAACATTTTGGAGAATCCAGGCTAGTTGTCTTAGAGAATGTCCCACATTATGTGTTTCTTAAGGGTTTCCACATGAATTGTTTACTTTTTCTTTAGCATTTAGCATACACTGGAAATTAGTTTTAGAAATGTTAGCAGATTCAGATTAAATATCATCTTAGTCCACTTACGCGGCTCTAACAAAAATACTGTAGACTGAATGGCTTATAAACAACAGAAATTTCTCACAGATCTGGAGGCTGGAAGTCTGAGATAAGGGTGCCCCCATAGTTGGGTGAGGGCCCCCTTCTGGGTTGCAGTAGGCCTGCTTGTACCCTACATGGCAGAAGGGGCAGTGAACTCTGAAGGGTCTCTTTTGGAAGGGCACTAATCCCACTGATAAGAGCCGTGCCCTCGTGATCTAATCATCTCCCAAAGGCCCCCAACTCCAAATACCATCACCCTTGGGATGAGGTCTCAACATAGGAATTTTGGTTTGGGCACAGACATCCAGTCTATAGCAAACAGAGTCACCAAAATTACTTCATAGGTGATGCTGTGAAATTAATATCATATAATGTCCTGTCTCAATATTACTGATGCAGAGCTGATGACTGCTGGGTCTTTCCACCAGAAAAGTACATTTTTCTTTACAATTAGTAAGCATTTGTGGGCTGATTTTTGGCAGATTATAAATATCTTGTATTCCTTAAAAGTTTTCAACCAGATTTTTACCTTCCTTTGATTCTTACCTGAATCAGCTATTACACTGGAAGTTCAAAACGGAGATTTGGTGATTCTTATATTGTTTCTATATTGAGCTACTGGTGAGTTTTCCTTACTCACCTTTTTTCTGAGTATCACTGTAGATTTGTGGATTTCTTATGGCCATTCTTTTTGATCCTCTGGATGACCTTCATGTTGAAGGTTAATAGAAAATTGAGGTTGTTAGTTGACAAGTTCTGCTTCTGTAAAAATGATAGTGGTGTGCTTTAAAGTAGTTTCTTAACTATAGACAACTGGCCTAAAAGTTGGTTATGTTCAGAAGTATTTAGGATGCTCAAGAAATCAGGGTGGATTTGTGGCATGGAGGAGGGTATTTCTCTTTAAGAACCAGCTCTGTTTGGGACAGTGATAAAATTGTAGAGCCCAAGAGGGGCTTTGATGCTGAGTATTGCCAGAGCAAGGAGTAGAGTGAGGCATTCATCTAGTAACTCTTATGTTAAGGTAACTGAAGCTTTTTTCTGATTTGAAGCATTATCCTTTCTCCAATTTTTCTGTCACTCACATGGAAGAAGAATGACCAAAGACTAGTGAGAGAGGATGGGGAGGTAGTCCTGTTTAGAAGGCCCATCAGTGAGGATTAGAATCGCCAAAAGCAGAAAGTTAAGCTATCAGTGCCTCTCAGTTACTGCAGGCAGCCAGAGAAAGGCCCATTAAAAACAGCTCCATCAAAGTCCAGGAATTTGCCAGGGAGCTGTGTTCAGATGGAGGCCTGAGCCTTTTGAATGCAGAGATGCACCTTAGGTGGGGAGGTGTTTTGATGAGGGTGGAATGTAGCCCATTTTTCTCCCAAAATGAAATGTTTCCAGAATATACTCCCCCACTTGCAGACACATAAACATTTCTCCAATGTTAAACAGTCTGCCTATGTATGGGTACGTTTAATAATTAGAAAACTAGGACTTTGCTGGTGGTCCAGTGGTTAAGACTTTGCCTGCAATACAGGGGATGCAGGTTCAATCCCTTGCCAGGGAACTAAGATCCCACATACCTCAGGGCCAAAAAGTCAAAAACATAAAACAAAAGCTATATTGTAACAAATTCAATAAAGACTTCAAGAAAATAATTATAAAACCAGAGGAGGCTCCATCTAGAAAATGGAAAGGAGCTATCAGTTCTCTCCCTAACAAGAAAGGCAAGGAAGAAGCAAGTTGGTTTGGGGTTTGTGGAGACTGAACTTCTTTGTTTGCAGCCCTCCTCTCCTGAGTTGGCTCCTCCAAATCTCTTCAAGAAAATTAGAGACACCAGGGGAACATTTCATGCAAAGATGGGCTCAATAAAGGACAGAAATAGTAGGGACCTAACAGAAGCAGAAGATATCAAGAAGAGGTGGCACAAATACACAGAAGAACTATACAAAAAACATTTTAATGACCCAGATAACCATGATGGTGTGATCACTCACATAGAGCCAGACATCCTGGAGTGTGAAGTCAAGTGGGCCTTAGGAAGCATCACTACAAACGAAGCTAGTAGAGGTTATGGAATTTCAGCTGAGCTATTTCAAATCCTAAAAGATGATGCTGTGAAAGTGCTGCACTCAATATGCCAAAAAATTTGGAAAACTTAGCAGTGGCCACAGGACTACAAAAGGCCAGTTTTCATTCCAATCCCAAAGAAGGGCAGTGCCAAAGAATATGTAGGAGAAGACTCTTGAGAGTGCCTTGGACCAGAGGATATCAAACAAGTCAATCCTAAAGGAAATTAACCCTGGAATATTCAATGGAAGGACTAATGCTGAAGCTGAAGCTCCGATACTTTGGCCACCTGATTGAAGAGCTGACTCACTGGAAAAGACCCTGGTGCTGAGAAAGATTGAAGGCAGGAGGAGAATGCGACAGAGGATAAGATGGTTGGATGGTGGTATCACCGACTCAATGGACATGAGTTTGAGCAAGCTCTGGGAGATTTTAGGAGTTTATAGGAGTGCTTTAGTTTCTGAAGCCTGCCATCACAAAGTACTGCAGGCTGGTTGGATAAACAACCACCTGGCATTCTTCTGAGGCCTCTCTTGGCTTGTAGGTGGCTGCCTTCTCCCTATGTCTTTATGTCATCTTCTCTGTGTTTAAATTTCCTCCTCTTACGAGGACACTAGTCATACTGAATTAACACCTACCCTGATGATCTCATTTTAACTTAATTACCTCTTTAAAGACACTATTTCCAAATACAGTCACATTCTGAGGGACTAGGGGTTTGGACTACAACATATGAATACATACATGAACATTATATTCCATAAAGTTGATATAGAAACCCATCCTAGTATTTAAATATTAAAAGTTATCAGTATACTTATAACTTAAAAGCAAGCTGCCTGAATGCTGCTTTAGTGTACAACTTGTCCTCCCCCGCCAACAAAAAGTACCAGAAATAAGAACAAGAGCAGAGCAATCTACAATAATTTAAAGGTACTTAACTGGTGCTTTCCTTTATGTCTGCATCTCTTACTCTGTATTCAAGTTTTAGGTCTGTAAGGAGAGGAGAAATCAGTCATGATAGACAGTACCCTGTAATAGTTCTAATACACTTCTCTGAGCAGACTGTACATTGTTGAGCAGCTCCTCCATACCTGTGCAAGTCTTGCTGTGGTTTGCTCACTCACTAACATGTCTTCACAGTCCCAGAATTGAAACCTCGGGCCCAGGGTTTAATTCTGTAGCCTCACTATCTGATGCCACCTGCATCAGAATCACATGTGGTGCTTTAAACATGCTCATCATGGGCACTATACCCTATCTAGTGCATCAGTGTCTTTGGAAATAGGGCCTAGAAACATACATTTTAAACAAATGCATCAAGAAATTCTCAGGCAGGTAGAATTGGAGAACTACTGTGCTATTAGCAGGACTTGCAAATCTGTGCCACCATGAAGTGCTGACAGTCATTTCACTTCTCAGAAGCTGCTATTTGTAGGTAAATAGCTGTGGCTTCTGGCCCCTGCCATCTTCCCTCCATGTTTGGTCTCCATTAGAACAGGGTTGAAATCTCCTTGACCCCACATCCCCTACTCTTTGCCTTTGGAATTATTATGCTTATTTGATGTCAGATGTCTCTTGGGTTCATACTTCACTGTGATGATGAGTAGCTTCTAGAAGCTTCTAACATATCTAGAAAGCAGTCTAACCATGTGACACTTACAAAGGTTTTATTTGAGTGCTTGGGACCAAGGTCATTTGGAAACATTTTCTAATTATCTGTCGTCTGTGTTCAGTGTAGGTTAGATAATACCATCCCAGAATATGGTTAACCTGGCAGGGGAGTAAAATATGAACAGATAAATTAATAAATGTTCTTTTGTTCAAAGTTGATCTTTTAGGTTCCAATTCTAATTATATGAGCATATCATCTTTTAGGTCTGAGAATTTCTTCTTTGAATCATTGATTCCTTGGAAAATTCAGATGTCCGGGAGCAAATCCTAGCCACCTTGCCTTCCCTCCTGCTGCACATTGGTAGTACCCATTCCCTTGTGTGTCTGACTCTTTGCAACCCCATGGACCGCATCACGCCAGGCTGCCCTGTCCTTCACCATCTCCCAGAGCTTGTTCAAACTCATGTCTGTTGAGTTGGTGATGCCATCCAACCATCTCGTCCTCTGTTGTTTGCTTTTCCTCCTGCCTTCAATCCCAGCATCAGGGTCTTTTCTGAGTCAGCTCTTCGCATCAGGTGGCCAAAGTATTGGAGCTTCAGCATCAGTCCTTCCAATGAATACTCATGGTTCATTTCCTTTATGATTGACTGGTTTGATCTCCTCTGGTCTAAGGGACTCTCAAGAGTCTTCTCCAACACCACGGATTGAAAGCATCAATTCTTTGGCACTCAGCCTTCTTTATGGTCCAACTCTCACATTGGTACATGACTACTGGTAAAACAATAGCTTTGATGATACAGACCTTTGTCAGAAAGTAATGTCTCTGCTTTTTAACATGCTGTCTAGGTTTGTCATAGCTTTTCTTTCAAGATGTAAGCATCTTTTAATTTCGTGGCTGTAGTCACTATCCACGGTGATTTTGCAGCACAAGAAAATAAAGTCTGTCACTGTTTTCACTGTTTCCCCATCTATTTGCCATGAAGTGATGGGACTGGATGCCATGAGCTTCGTTTTTTGAATGTTGAGTTTTAAGCCAGCTTTTTCACTCTCCTCTCTCACATTCACCAAAAAGCTCTTTAGTTCCTCTTTGCTTTCTGCCATAAGAGTGGTGTCATCTGCATATCTGAGGTTATTGATATTTCTCCTGGCAATCTTGATTCCAGCTTGTTCCTCATCTACCCTGGCATTTTGTGTGATGTACTCTGCACATAAGTTAAATAAGCAGGATGACAATATGCAGCCTTGATGTCTTCCCTTCACAATTTTGAACCAGTCTGTTGTTCCATGTCCAGTTCTGACAGTTGCTTTTGACCAGCATACAGGTTTCTCAGGAGGCAGGTAAGGTGGTCTGGTATTCCTATTTCTTTAAGAATTTTCCACATTTTGTTGTGATCCACACAGTCGATGGCTTTAGCGTAGTCAGTGAAGCGGAAGTAGATGCTTTTCTGGAACTCTCTTGTTTTTTTTGATGATCCAACAGATCTTGGGAATTTGATCTCTGGTTCCTCTGCCTTTTCTAAGTCCAGGTTGTACATCTGGAAGCTCTCAGTTCACATATTATTGAAGTCTAGCTTGAAAGATTTTCAGCATTACCTTGCTAGCATGTTAAATGAGTGCAGTTATGTGGTAGCTTGAACATTCTTTGGCATTACCCTTCTTTGGGATTGTAATGAAAACTGACATTTTGCAGTCCTGTGGCCACTGCTGAGTTTTCCAAATTTTCTGGCATATTGAGTGCAGTTTCACAGCAGCATCTTTTAGGATTTGAAATAGCTCAGCTGGAATTCCATCAGCTCTGCTAACTTTGTTAGTAGTGATGCTTCCTAAGGCCCAGCTGACTTCACACTCCAGGATGTCTGGCTCTTGGTGAGTGACCACACCATTGTGCTTATCCAGGTCATTAAGATCTTTTTTGTAGTTCTTATGTATATTCTTGCCACTTCTTCTTGATATCTTCTGCTTCTGTTAGGTCCATACTGTTTCTGTCCTTTATTGTGCCCTTTGCGTGAAATGTTCCCCTTGGTATCTCTAATTATCTTGAAGAACTATCTAGTTTTACCATTCTATTGTTTTCCTCTATTTCTTTGCATTGTTCACTTAGGAAGACTTTCTTATCTCTCCTTGCTATTCTTTGGAACTCTGCATTCAGATGTGTATATATTTCCTTTTCTCCTTTGCCTTTTGCTTCACTTCTTTTCTCAGCTATTTGTAAGGCCTCCTCAGACAACCTTTTTTCCTTTTTGCATTTCTTTTTCTTGGGGATGGTTTTGATCACTGCCTCCTATAGTGTTACAAACCTCTTCTCCATCTTCGGCTGCAAAGAATATAATCAATTTGAGAACATCTGGTGATGTCCATGTGTAGAGTCACCTCTAGTATGGTTGGAAGAGAGTGTTTGCTATGACCAGTGCATTCTTTTGGTAAAACTCTCTTATCCTTTGCCCTGCTTCATTTTGTACTCCAAGACCAAACTTGCCTGTTACTCCAGATATCTCTTGACTTCCTTCTTTTGCATTCCAGTCCCCTGAAATGAAAAGGACATCTTTTTTTGGTGTTAGTTCTAGAAGGTCTTGTAGGTCTTCATAGAACTGTTCAACTTAAGCTTCTTTGGCATTATTAGTTGGGGCATACTTGGATTACTGTGAAATTGAGTGTTTTGCCTTAGAAACAAACTGAGATCATTTCTGTCATTTCAGACTCTTCTGTTGACTATTAGGGTTACTCCATTTCTTCTAAGGGATTCTTGCCCACAGTAGTAGGTATAATGGGCATCTGAGTTAAATTCACCCATTCCCATTCATTTTAGTTCACTGATTCCTAAACTGTTGATGTTCACTCTTGCCATCTGCTGCTTGACAACTTCCAATTTACCTTGATTCGTGGACCTAACATTCCGGGTTCCTATACAATATTGTTCTTTACAGCATCAGACTTTACTTTCACCACCAGACACATCCACAACTGGGCATTGTTTCCACTTTGGTTCAGCCTCTTCATTCCTTTTTGAGCTATTTCTCCACTCTTCTCAAGTAGCATATTGGGCACTTACTGACCTGGGGAGTTAATCTTTCAGTGTTGTATGTTTTTGCCTTTTGATAATGTTCATGGAGTTCTCAAGGCGATAATACTGTAGTGGTTTGCCATTTCCTTCTCCAGGGGACCACATTTTGTCAGAACTCTCCACCATGACCTGTCCATCTTGTGTGGCCCAGTAGAATATGGCTCATCGTTTCATTGAGTTAGACATGGCTGTGATCAATGTGATCAGTTTAGTTTTCTCTGATTGTGGTTTTCATTTTAAGATTTAGATAACACTGTTTTGGAGCTTCCTTGGTGGCTCAGTGGTAAAGAATCCACCTGCAGGAGACATGGTTTCAACCCCTGGTTCAGAAAGATCCCCTGGAGAAAGAAATGGCAACCCACTCCAGTATTCTTGCCTGGGGAATCCCATGGTCAGAGGAGCCTGTAGGGCTGCAATCCATGGGGTCACAAAATAATTAGATAGGACTTAGTGACTAAATAACAACACTAATTTTTATGCAATTATATTTTAGGTTAGTGGACCATAATGTCCCATAAGAGTCAGGAGTGGGGTCTCTTGAATGAAGTAGACTTTCCTATTCAGTCATCCTGAGATAATGTGGCTTCTGGGGTAAGAAAACTGTTCTGGGAGACAGACTAACCAAAAAGGGAAAGAAATGCTTTCCTTTTCTGTACCAGATACAGATGGATCCTCACATAACTAAAGTATTAAGATGCCCAGTGGGACTGTGGTGGTTGCAAATGTGGGCAAGGCAGGGAATGGATAATGATGGTGAGTGGCTGCCAGCACAGGGAGGCAGGCCTTGTGGAGCGACCCTGGGCAGCCCTTTGAAGTGTCAACATCAATTACTGTATGTTGTATTATACTTGCACTCTAAGATCACCCAACCTTTGATGAAGTTTTGTGCAAATTTGGCAGTATGGTCTCAGCTACAGAGGGCTGAAGAAGAGGATTAATGTAGCGGGGGCCATGCCTGGCCCTCTAAGTACTGAGTGGGGTGAAGGGGGGAGGGCAGTAGGCAAGCAGAGGGCAGTTCATCTTGGCACAGGGGGTGAGGGAGGGGACAATAGAACAGAGGACTTAGAGAATCAGTTCCTATAGAAAACAGCACTTTGGGGAAATTTTTAAAAACAACTAGATTTACTCTTTGATTGTTGTCCCCAAGTCTCCTCAAAGTGGGTCTGCTGAGCATTTTGTGGATGTCTTTGGTCACATGCAATTATATCTGTTTCTTCTGCATGGTGATATGGGCATCATGTTACCCAAGAGATCCCCTTGGTAGCAGACTAGCTGAAAGTGACTTCTCCCTCTCTCTTGAGTAACTACTGCAAATAGTGTCCAAACACCACTTCATCTCCTAATTACCTGGCAGGAAGAAACAAATTTATTGATTATAGTGCTGGTTCGCTGTGAAGACTCAAGTTAAGGATTTGTTCATTTAAACTTAGTGTGATGAAACAAGTCAGAAAGAGGAAAATGATATTGCATATTAATGCATATATATGGAATCTAGAAAAATGGTACTGATGAACCTATGTGCAGGGCAGGAATAGAGACATGGACATAGAGAAGGGACTTGTGGACACAGCAGGGGAAGGAGAGGGTGGGACAAATTGAGAAAGAAACATTGGCATATATATATATACTACCATGTGTAAAATAGTTAGCTAGAGGGAAGCTGCTATGTAACACAGGGAGCCCAGCCTGGTGTTCTGTGATGACCTAGAGGGCTGGGATGGGGTGAGGAGGAGGCACAGGAGGGAGGGTAGATACACACACACACACATATACATATATATATATATGGTTATGACTGATTTGCATTGTTGTACAGCAAAAACCAGTACAACATTGTAAAGCAATTATCCTCCAATTAAAATAAAAACAGGTAAAAAACATAAACTTAGTACAATATGTTTATATTAGTCATTAGGGTCTAGGAGCAACTATTAAGGAATTTGAATTTTCAGACTTCTACTTGAATTTCTCCTTGACCTTGGCATTTGAAAACATAATTCATCAATCTGAATTCTTTACTGCTATTTCAATATCAGCTTATTAGACTTTGCCTTTTAATATAAAACTGTTAGGGTTAATCAGTGAGTGTTAAATTCTAATTCTCCACATCAGTTTCTAGAGCTCCTTTCTCCATGCCAATTGACACAAACCCTACACATAGATTATTGAAATGCACTGAAATTTGAATATTGAATGAGACTGTTTCTGAAAAATTTGTACTTGGAGTACTTTCCTGAAAAATGTTCTTATACACTGATACTCAGAAGCTCTTGACCTTCAGGGAACAAGAGACACAGCCCTTTAGCCAGCCCTTGGCCTAATTCAGTTGAGTCCCAGAGCTGACATTATTTATGGAAACATAAGCAGTTGGTTGGATGAATGCCCAGGGGCCTTGGCATTGTAGATATTTAAATAAATCAAATGATCCAGAAAACTGGTATTATGTGAGACCTCCTCTTGAACCGCCACCTCCCCCATACCCACAGGCAAATCCAAAGGGCAGGAAGGACCCTCATCCATTATGAGCGGTGGGAGAGTGGGGCACAATGAAGGGAGAGAGCCCAGCCAAGCATGCCCAGTGTTTAGTGACATGGAGACCTTGTAATATCAGGATGGGGATAGAAAGAGATCATGTCCTCCAGAAATGAGAAACACCGTTTAGATTGTGACTGGTGCAGATTTGGCTTCTAGAATCCAGGCTATTCCTTGGGACCTCTACTGAAGCTTAACTGAAGCATAAACCACAGGGTCAGGCAGAAGCAAGAAATCACATTTTTAATCAGGTTCTAGTTTTCATTATTCCTTTCATTTTACTGAACACCTTTATCCTTGTGGCTGGCTTTTCAAAAATCTGGTTATCTTAAAGTGTCAGACATTTCTCAGAAATTCTCCCCCAGGAAAATTAAATCCTCCTTGAACATAATAAAGAAATGCAACCCCACCATCTAAACACTCAGGATAAAGACAAAAAGGTCTAATAGAATATTGACCAAATAAAGCTACCTTGTTTATTTCTTGCTTTAATATTCTTTCTCGAAGCAAATCTTATCAGTCTTGCTTCTCTCCTCTCAGACAGACCAGCAAGATCAGCAGGAAATTGAAAAAGCTGCATTTAAGATATTTAGGTCATAAGTCTCCCAAAGTGGAATCACATGTGTCTCCTGAGTGAGTGTAGATACTTGAAAGACTGATGAATGTTACATCAATTATCACACCAGCAACACCAGCAAACATGCCGTGAGTTACAGCTCGAATGCATTCAAGATGGACTTCACCTCCATGAGATTTAATTAAATGCCATGTATATAAACAAATCTTGAACGTTCTAACTCCCTATTCCAGTTAAAGTAGCCCTGGGCTGGCAGCCTCTTACTCTGCTGCGTGGCTAGGTGTTGATCGGTGAAAACTCAGAACAGCTAATGAGAAGGTCAGGCCCGCAGGAAAAGCAGGCATTTTGGGCTGTCACCTCTATCACCTTCATTGTGTCCCTGTGGGTTGTATCCTTTTATAAGCACAGCCCCCACTGTCCAGAATATTGGAACATAAAATGTTTACCACCTCTCTTCAAAATTTTAAGCCACTGAAAATGTAATAGCTAGCCAGTCACCGTCTTATTAATTGAAATTCAAATACTGATGGAATAGATTCAATGTTGAAGAAGGTTAGGATGTGGAGGGGAAAAGAGAGATCATGAGAGTTAGATGCCTTTATGTTATTAATACCACATTTAGCTTTAAAAGACCCTCAAAGGTGTGTCCTGGCCGATTATTTGGAGTCCTGATCAACCATAGTACCTAGCCTGCCCATCATGATTTAGAAGGGAGCTGCCCTGCCTTGCTGCCTCACAGAGGGGAGAATTCAGAAAGCCCTGTTCTTCCCCACTGTTGGACCATATTCCACGGACCAGGGGCAGGACAAGGGCCCCAGCGTGAAAATGACATCCAAAGCAAGGAAGTGCTGAGCTGCTCAGATGGTGCAGAGGAGCAAATGCATAAAGGTCACGAGGCAGAGAGATGACAGAAGCCCAGAGAGCCAGACTCAGGAAGGGCTCAAATGCCTGAATAAGCAACAGCTTGAGTCTGGCGCAAACTCCGGAAGATAGTAAAGGACAGGGAAACCTGGCGTGCTGCAGTCCATGGGGTTGCAAATAGCCGGGCATGACTTAGCAACTAAACAGCACAACAGAGAGAGGGTCAAGGAGCCAGTTCTTAGGAGGGAGCATAAAATGAGAAGACATCAAAAAGAGGCATAACTGGAAAGCCATGTAAAGGCCATGCAGTGCAGAGAAGACCCAGGCTCCTTTGCTCTGTAAGGATCTTGAATTCCAGTGCACCTGTAGTTCCAGTCATGCATGTGTGCTCAGTCGTGTCCAACTCTCTGCAACCCCATGGACTGTAGGCCACTGGGCTCCTCTGTCCATGGGATTCTCCAGGCAAGAATACTGGAGTGGGTCCCATTTCCTCCTCCAGGGGATCTTCCCAACCCAGGGATTGAACCTGAGTCTCCTTTATTGCAGGCAGACTCCTTACTACTGAGCCACCCGGGGAACCCAGTCTTAGAACAGGCTAAGTCAGCAGGCCTGCTTCCTGCCCTGCTTTGTAGCTGACTTTCTCCCCACTCCCAGCCCATGTGTAAAAACTAAGGCAGATAAGCCAGGCTAATGCTTTTCTGGTGGGCATATTAAAGTCTCCTTATGTGACAAGCATCAAGGGCAGTGTAGGAAGACTGTGATGAATTTACTTTTAACTGTCAAGTGCAATAGAACTGTTACCTATCAGTATCTTGAGATGCAAGCAAAAAAAAAAAAAAAGGATAATTAAACCCAGCCTTTCAAATAAGCATTGTTGCAAAGGTTATAGAGTACTGCAGTGTTGCCAGACTTAGTGAAATCAATCTCCATTTTGTTGCAGTGTGTGTCATGCAGAGATGGTTGAAACCAACAAAATGAAAAGCATTAATAATTGGTATTAATAGCTTATATAAATTAATTTGCTAATTTGCCTAAAAGAAAATTAGCCAAACAATCCATTAAATGGAGCTCTGCACTTTAATATAAAGCATATACTTCCTATTGTGTTTTTTTTTTTAAATAGGCATTTGAAGTTTGAAGAAACCTAACCAATTAATGAAAAATAAATGAGAATCTTTTTACCAATAAAATGAAGTCAATTCCATGGGTGCAGAAGGGTCACCTTAATGACTTCAAAATATAAAGGGTAACATGTAGAATATAACTGATTGACATGACATAAAGTGAGATAATAAAAGTTCATACTTGTTTGCGGTACTTACTACCTACCAATACCTGATTCATTACTTGATTCTTCTGCAGTATCAATAAATAATAAACACGACTGAGACACTGAATGCTGGCGAGGTTAAGTACTTTGTGAAAAACATTTCATGGGTTCTTTTCAACAGGTTTTCCTCACTGGGTGAAGCCTGGATTTACCTGCTATCGGCCCAATTACAGGAATTAATGTTGGGTATGGTGGGAGGGGCAGGAATTTAGGACTCCCCGTACCCAGTTTTTGTTTATAATCATCTCTTGTCACATTCTGCTCTTTCAGGGCTAAGTTACAAACTTTGAAGACTGTTAAGATCTAGGCCTCTTTCTCTATTCTTCCTGCCTTCTTGCCTGTTCATTTTTAGTAAGAATCCCACCAGAGCTTGGTTTCTAACTGCTTCCTACAAAGGATGTGTGCATGTATGTATGCACAGTTGTGTCCAACTCTTTGTGACTCCATGGATGCCAGGCTCCTCTGTCCATGGAATTTTCCAGGCAAGAATACTAAGAGTGGGTTGCATTTCCTTCAGGGGATCTTCCCAACCCAGGGATCAAACCCAGGTCGCCTGCATCTCCTGTATTGGCAGGCAGATTCTTTACCACTGTGCCACCCAGGATGCCCACAAAGAAACATCAAAAGTTGGCTACAATTTCAGAGCTTAGAAATTGTAGCCAACTTTTGATGTAAAAAAGGCAGTTTTTAGTCACATGGGGCAAAACAGTTTGGGAAGAATCTGAGTTGCAAATGGGATAATAGATTGCTAAGCCATATCCTGATGCCATTTTACAAATAATTCGCCTTCACACCTATTGACCTGCCCAAAGTCATCCACCCATCCCCCATCCAAGATAACCACAGGAAATAAGAGTCATCCTCATTCAACCACCTGGTCCTGAGTGCCTTTAGGATATGAGGGCATAAGTCATTCAAACCCTGGCTGCTTCTAAAGTGAAACTCTCAGAACTCAGCTGTAATGGCTGAAGCTCCCCAAGGGCAACCTGTAAGGCCAGGCTTGTCCCCTGCTTCATATAAGGTACCACTGAACCCCACCTGATTCCAAGAGTAAGCAATGCAAAGCCCCTCTGCACGTGTGGTGTTCCTACTCATTTCTGCAAATCTCCGAGTACATTTCCCCCAAGGCACTGCAGGCTTCTCCAAGGAAAAGAAATTAAATGCTTATTAGGATTCTGCATGTGCTCCCTGAGAACTGCACCCCACATACCACACTGCTGTCCTTGCCTCGTTAGCACAGACACTTACCCAAGGCTGACAAGGGCCATCAAACCACTTCAAGTAATTGTATTTTCAGAGCAGTTGGTAGGTAGTGAAATGGGAAGATTTGGGCTTGCCTAGTTCAAGATGTAGATAAGATCTAGCAGTCTTTATTTTTTAAAAATAATCAAGAAAGTATCGCTTCAAACTATTTCACTGTCTTTTCCTAACCATGAACTCTAAGATTTTACCATGTCATTTGTTTGCAATATGTGCTTCATTATCTTATTTAATCATGGATTATCTTTCCACTTAATTAAACTCACTTTCACTTTGAAACTTTGCATTAAAAAGAAAAACACAGATGTCATGTAGAATTATTTCACTAATCTATTTTATCAGTCACATAATTGCTCCCTGCCTCCAGGTAGTTACAGATGACACATTGATGCAACTATGATCAAAATCTTTCTCTTGTCTTTTTTCAAATTCCACAATTTTTAAGGCCAGGTAAGTATAAAGAGTCAGAACCTGAATGCAGCTGAGAAAACATCTTCCAAAATCAATTTTGGATATTTGGATTTCTGATCTTTTACAAAAAAAAAAAGATCCATCAAAAGAAATAGGGGAAATACTGTAGAGTTCTCTTCCTTTCAACTTAGTTATATCATTGTCTTTTTTAATTTAATTTTTATTTTATATTGAGTTTTGGTTGAAACTAGCTCTTCAGGTGTTAAGTTTCAGGCGTACAGCAAGGTGATTCGGTTATATTGATACATATTCATACATCCATTCTTTCTCCAAGTCTTTTCCCATATAGCTTATTATGGAATATTGAGTAGAATTCCTTGTGTTATACAATAGTTCCTTGCTGGTTATCTGTTTCACACGTAGTAAAACATGATATATATATATATATATATATATATATATATATATATCAGAGAAGGCAATGGCACCCCACTCCAGTACTCTTGCCTGGAAAATCCCATGGACAGAGGAGTCTGGTAAACTGCAGTCCATGGGGTCGCTAAGAGTTGGAGACAACTGAGCGACTTCACTTTCACTTTTCACTTTCATGCACTGGAGAAGGAAATGGCAACCCACTCCAGTATTCTTGCCTGGAGAATCCCAGGGACAGGGGAGCCTGGTGGGCTGCCGTCTATGGGGTCACACAGAGTCAGACAAGACTGAAGCAACTTAGCAGCAGCAGCAGTATATATATATATGTTAATCACAATCTTCTAATTTATCTCCTACCCTTTCCCTTTTGGTAACCATGTTTTCAAAATCTGTGAGTCTGTTTCTGTTTTGTTAATAAATTCATTTGTATGATCTTTTAAGATTCTGCGTATAAGTGATAGTATCTATTTGTCTTTCTCTGTTTGACTTCACTTAGTATGATGAGCTCTAGGTCCATCCATGTTGCCACAGATGGCATTATTTTCTTCCTTTTTCTGGCTGAGTAGTATTCTATTGCATGTATATATACCATATCTTTATTCATTCCCCTGTCAGTGGAGATTTAGGTTGCTTCAGTGTATTGGCATTGTAAATGGTATTGCAATGAATGTTGAGATGAATGTATCTTTTTTTTTTTTTTGCATGTATCTTTTTGAATTATGGTTTTCTTCAGATATATGCCCAGGAGTGGGATTGCTGGATCATGTTTGCTCTTTTTTTCATTTTTAAGAAATTTCCATATTGTTCTCCACAGTGGCTACAACCAATTTACATTCCCACCAAGAGTGTAGGAGATTCCCTTTTCTCCACACCTATTCTAGCATTTATTGTTTGTCGACCTTTTGTTGATGCCATTCTGACTGGTGTGAGGTGATACTTCATTTTAGTTATGATTTGAACGTCTCTAATAATTAGTTGTGTTGAGCAGCTCTTCATGTGTTCACTGGCCATCTGTGTGTCTTCTTTGGAGAAACGTCTATTTAGATCTTTGGCCCATTTTTTGATTGAATGGTTTGTTATTTTGCTTTTAAGCTTCATGAGCTGTTTGTATATTTTGGAGATTAATACTGTGTCAATTGCAGATTAATCCCTTGTTGGTCACATCATTTGCAAACATTTTCTTCCATTCTGTGGGTTGTCTTTTCATTTTGTTTATGGTTTACTTTGCTGTGCAAAACATTTTAAGTTTAATTAGGTCCCATTTGTTTACTTTTGTTTATTACTCTAGGAGGTGGATCCAGAAAGATATTACTGCAATTTATGTCAAATAGTGTTCTGCCTATGTTTTCTTCTAAGAGTTTTATAGTACAATCTTACATTTAGGTCATTAATACATTTTAACTTTATTTTTATATATGGTGTTAGAGAATACTCTTTTTTTTTAGGTAAGAATTGGATTTATTTAGAGAGAAACACATTCCATAGACAGAGTGTGGGCCATCTCAGACAGTGAGGGGCTGAGAATATTCTTTTCACTTTTTTATTAAATGTATTTATATTTATTTTTAAATGAAACAAAGATTAATATTTTTAATGATAAAAGGTACAATTCACAAGGAAGATAGACATCAAGAAGATAGGCATCATAAGCCATTAAACACCTAACAACAAAGAAACAAAGATAAGTAAAGCAAAAATCAGAAGAAATATAAGGGAAAAGAAAAAAATATATAATCATAGTGAGACATACTAACATTTCTCTGAGAATATTTTATCAAGTGCAGAGGAAATAAGAATAGGAGCATCTTGATTGATGTCATTAATAATTTAAATAGAATAGATTTCTATTTATATTAATTTCTATTGATCTTATATCCTACACAAATACATTTAAAATTCTGTATCTGACACGTCATTATTAGATTTCCTTAGGATATTTAGAAAAACTGGCAAAAAAATAAGCATTAATAAATTTCAAAAAGTAAAATTCTTTTTTGTGTGTGATTCAGTAGGCTGAGAATATCCTAATTTCAATTTTTACATGTAGCTATCCAGTTTTCCCAGCACCACTTATTGAAGAGACTGTCTTTTCAACATTCTGTAGTCTTGCCTCCTTTGTCACAGAATAATTGATCACAGGTGTGTGGGGTTGTTTCTAGGCTTTCTAGCCTGTTCCATGGATCTATAGTTCTGCTTTTGTGCCAGTACCATACTGTTTTGATGACTGTGGCTTTGCAGTATAGTCTGAAGTCAGGAGTCTGATTCTTCTAGTTCCATTTTTCCTTCTCAGGATTGCTTTGGCTATTCAGGGTCTTTTGTATTCCATACAAATTCTTTAAAATGTTTGTTCAGTTCTGTTAAAAATTTTATTGGTAATTTTATAGAGATTGCGTTGACTATGTAGATTACTTTGGGTAGTATAGTCATTTTCACAATATTGATTCCTCCAATCTAGGAACATGGTATATCTTTCCATTTGTTTGTGTCCTCTTCAATTTCTTTAATCAGTGTCTTAGTTTTTGGAGTACAGGACTTTTGCCTCGTTCAGTTCATTTTAGTTCAGTCGCTCAGTCATGTCTGACTCTTTGAGACTCCATGGACTGGAGCATGCCAAGCTTCCCTGTCCATCACCAAGTTCTGGAGCTTACTCGTGTCCATAGAGTCAGTGATGCCATCCAACCATCTCATCCTTTGTCTTCTCCTTCTCCTCCCACCTTCAATCTTTCCCAGCATCAGGGTCTTTTCCAGTGAGTCAGTTCTTCACATCAGGTGGCCAAAGTATTGGAGTTTCAGCTTCAGCATCAGTCCTTCCATCCTTCCAATGAATATTCAGGACTGATTTCCTTTAGGATTGACTGGTTGGATCTCCTTGCAGCCCAAGGGACTCTCAAGAGTCTTCTCCAACACCACAGTTCAAAAGCATCAGTTCTTCAGTGCTCATCTTTCTTGATAGTCTAATTCTCACATCCATACATGACTACTGGAAAAACCATAGCTTTGACTAGACAGACCTTTGTTGGTAAAGTAATGTCTCTGCTTTTTAATATGCTGTCTAGGTTGGTCATAGCTTTTCTTCCAAGGAGCATGTGTCTTTTAATTTCATGGCTGCAGTCACCATCTTCTGTGATTTTAGAGCCCCCCAAAATAAAGTCTCTCACTGTTTCCATTGTTTCCCCAACTATTTGCCATGAAGTGATGGGACCGGATGCCATGATCTTAGTTTTCTGAATGTTAAGCTTTAAGCCAACTTTTTCACTCTCCTCTTTCACTTTCATCAAGAGGCTCTTTAGTTCTTCTGCACTTTCTGACAGAAGGGTGGCGTCATCTGCATATCTGAGGTTATTGATATTTCTCCCAGCAATCTTGATTCCAGCTTGTGCTTCATCCAGCCCAGCATTTCACATGATGTACTCTGCATAGAAGTTAAATAAGCAGGGTGACAATATACAGCCTTGACATATTCCTTTCCTGATTTGGAACCAGTCTGTTGTTCCATGTCCAGTTCTAACTGTTGCTTCTTGACCTACATACAGATTTCTCAGACTGTAGGTCAGGTGATCTGGTATTCCCATCTCTCGAAGAATTTTCCACAGTTTGTTGTGATCCACACAGTCAAAGACTTTGGCATAACCAATAAAGCAGAAATAGATGTTCTTTCTGGAACTCTCTTGGTTTTTTGATGATCCAACAGATGTTGGCAAATTGATCTCTGCTTCCTCTGCCTTTTCTAAATCCAGCTTATACATCTGGAAGTTCACAGTTCATGTACTGTTGAAGCCTGGCTTGGAGGATTTTGAGCATTACTTTGCTAGCATGTGAGATGAGTGCAATTGTGCAGTAGTTTGAACATTATTTGGCATTGCCTTTCTTTGGGATTGGAATGAAAACTGACCTTTTTCCAGTCCTGTGACCATTGCTGAGTTTTCCAAATTTGCTGGCATATTGAGTGCAGCACTTTAACAGCATCATCTTTTAGGATTTGAAATAGTTCAATTGGAATTCCATCACCTCCACTGGCTTTGTTTGTAGTGATGCTTCCTAAGGCCCACTTGACTTCACATTCCAGGATGTCTGGCTCTAGGTGAGTGATCACACGATTGTGGTTATCTGGATCATGAACATCTTTTTTGTATAGTTCTTCTTTGTATTCTTTCCACCTCTTCTTAATATCTTCTGCTTCTATTAGGTCCCTACCATTTCTTTTGCCCATCTTTGCATGAAATGTTCCCTTGGTATCTCTAATTTTCTTGAGGATATCTCTAGTCTTTCCCATTCTGTTGTTATCCTCTATTTCTTTGCATTGATCACTGAGGAAGGCTTTCTTATCTCTCTTTGCTATTCTTTGGAACCCTGCATTCAGATGTGTATATCTTTCCTTTTCTCCTTTGCCTTTAGCTTCTCTTCTTTTCTCAGCTATTTGTAAGGCCTCCTCAGAAAACCATTTGGGCTTTTTGCATTTCTTTTTCTTGGGGATGGTTTTGATCACTACCTCCTGTACAATGTCATGGTCCTCTGTCCATAGTTCTTCAGGCACTCTATCAGATCTAATCCCTTTTACCTATTTGTCATCCACTGTATCATCAAAAGGGATTTCATTTAGGTCATACCTGAATGGTCTAGTGGTTTTCCCTACTGTCTTCAATTTAAGTCTGAATTTGGCAATAAGAAGTTCATGATCTGAACCAGTCAGCTCCTGGTCTTGTTTTTGCTTGACTGTATAGAGCTTCAAGTTTATTCCTAGGTATTTTATTCTTTTTGATGGGATGGTAAATGGTATTATTTCTTTAATTTTCTGATCTTTTGTTGTTAGTGTATAGAAATGTAACAGAAATGTTTATGTGTATGAATTTTGTATTAATTCATTGGTTGTATTAATCACCTAATTTTGTATTAATTAATTAGGATTAAAGTTGTATCCTGCAACTTTACCAAATTCACTGATGAACTCTAGTATTTTTCTGGTGGCATAGTTAGGATTTTTTATGTATAGTATCATGTCATTTGCAAACAGTGATAGTTTTATTTTTCCAATTTTCATTCCTTTTATTTCTTTTTCTTCTCTGATTTTCATGAGTAAGACTTCCAAAACTATGTTGAGTAAAACTAGCAAGAGTGGATATTCTTGTCTTATTCCTGATCTTAGAGGAAATGCTTTCAGTTTTTTACTATTGAGAATAGATGTTTGCTGTGAGTTTGTTGTATATGGCCTTTATGATGTTGAAGTAGGTTCCCTCTATGCCCACTTTCTGGAAAGTTTTTCTCATAAATTGGTGTTGAATTTTGTCAAAATATTTTCTGTGTCTATGTAAATGATCATCTGATTTTTATTCTTCAATTTGTTGAGGTGGTGTATCACACTGATTAATTTGTGGGTACTGAAAAATCCTTGCTTTCCTGGGATAAATCCCACTAGATCATGGTGTGTAATCCTTTTAATGTGTTGTTGGATTTGGTTTACTGGTATTTTGTTGAGGATTTCTCTATGTTCATCAGTGATATTGACCTGTAATTTTCTTTTTTTGTGATATCTTTGATTTTGATATCAGGTTGATGGTAGCTTTATACAATGAGTTTGGGAGTGTTCCTTCCTATGCAATTTTTGTGAAGAGTTTAGAAGGATAGGTGTTAACTTTTCTCTAAATGTTTGATAGAATTTGCCTGTGAAGCCGTCTGATCCTGGACTTTTGTTTATTGGGAGCTTTAAATCAGTTTCAATTTCAGTACTTAAAATTGGTCTTAATATTTTCTATTTTTTCCTGGTTCAGTCTTGAGAGATTGTACCTTTCTAAGAATTTGTCCATTTCTTTTAGGTTGTCCATTTTATTGGCATGTAGTTTCTTGTAGTAGTCTCTTACGATGCTTTGTATTTCTGTGGTGTTCATTGTAAGTCCTCTCTTTTTTTCATTTCTAATTTTATTGATTTGAGCCCTTTCCCCTTTTTTCTTGATGAGTCTGGCTAAATGTGTATCAGTTTATCTCACTGTTTCATTTTGTTTTCTATTATTTCTTTGTCTCTATTTCATTTATTTTGGCTCTGATCTTTATGATTTCTTTTCTTCTACTGACTTTGGGTTTTGTTTGTTCTTTCTGTAGTTACTTTAGGTGTAAAGTTAAGTTGTTTATTTGAGATATTTCTTGTTTCCTCAGGTAAGATTGTATTGCTACAAGCATCCCTCTTAGAAGTGTTTTCGCTGTGTCCCATCAGTTTTGGATCGCTGTTTTCATTTTCATTTGTCTCTACATGTTTTATTTCCTCTTTGGTTTCTTCAGCAATCCGTTGGTTGTCTGGTAACATATTCTTTAGCCTCCATCTGTTTGTCTTTTTGATAGTTTTTTCTCTTTTAGTTGATTTCTATCGGATAGTGTTGTGGTCTGAAAAGATGCTTGATATGATTTTCTTAAATTTACTGTTTGCTTCCTGGCCCAGCATATGATCTATCCTGGAAAATGTTCCATGTGCACTTGAAGAAGGTGTATTTTGCTGCTTTTGGATGGAATGTGCACACTCTCTCACTCTGTCTCTGTGTGTATGTGTATATACATATATATATACACACATACATCAATTTAAGTCCATTTGGTCTAATATGTCATTTAAGGACTGTGTTTTGTTACTGATTTTCTGGTTGGATGGCTTGTCCATTGATATAAGCAGGGTGACAAAGTCTCCTACTATAATTGTGTTACTGCTAGTATCTCCTTTTATGGCTGTTAGTGTTTGCCTTATGTATTGAGGTGCTCCTATGTTAGGTACATATATAGTTACAATTATATTTTCTTCTTGGGTTGACCCCTTGATCATGATGTAGCGTCCTTCTTTGTCTCTTGTAACAGTCTTTGTTAAAGTCTGTCTGATATGAGTACTGCTACTCCAGCTTTCTTTTGATTTTCATTTGCATGAAATACTTTTTTCTATCCTCTCACTTTTAGCCTGTATATGTTCATAGATCTGAGGTGGGTCTCTTGCACACAGCAAATATATGTCTTGTTTTTGTATTTACCCAGCCAGTCTGTATCTTTTGGCTGGAGCACTTAATCTATTTACATTTAAGATAATTATCAATATGTAGTTCTTACTGCCATTTTGTTAATTGTTAGGATTTGTTTTTGTAGGTCCTTTTTCTTCACTTCCTTTTTTGTTCTCTTGTGATCGTCGGAGTTGTGTTTGGATTGCTTTTTCTTTCTTGTGAGGGTATCTATTGTAGATTTAGGTTAGCAGTTACCATGAAGTTTTGATATAGAAATAAATATATATATAAAATGTTAGTTTCTTAATTTCAAATGCATTTCTAATATTCTGCATATATACTCTTCTCATGATTGCTTATTTTGGTATCATATTTGTGTGTCATTTCCTACCTTTACTGATTGTTTGCCTTTACCGGTGAGCCTTTCCCATTTGTAATTTTCTTATTTCTAGTTGTGGCCTTTTCTTTTCCACCTAGAGAAGTTCCTTAGCATTTGTTTCAAAGATGGTCTGCTGGTGCTGAATTCTCTTCAGTTCAGTTCAGTTCAGTCGCTCAGTTGTGTCCGACTCTTTGCAACCCCATGAATCGCAGCACGCCAGGCCTCCCTGTCCATCACCAACTCCTGGAGTTTACTCAAACTCATGTCCATCGAGTTGGTGATGCCATCCAACCATCTCATCCTCTGTCATCCCCTTCTCCTCCTGCTCCCAATCCCTCCCAGCATCAGGGCTTTTTCCAATGAGTCAACTCTTCGCATGAGGTGGCCAAAGTACTGGAGTTTCAGCTTCAGCATCAGTCCTTCCAATGAACACCCAGGACTGATCTCCTTTAGGATGGACAGGTTGGATCTCCTTGCAGTCCAAGGGGCTCTCAAGAGTCTTCTCCAACACCATAGTTCAAAAGCATCAATTTTTCGGCGCTCAGCTTTCTTTATAGTCCAACTCTCACAGCCAGAATTCTCTTAGCTCTTGCTTATCTGTAAAATGTCTGATTTCTCTGTCAAATATGAACAAGAGCCTTGCTGGGTTGAGTATTTTTGGTTGTAGATTTTTCCCTTTCATCACTCTAATTATATTAATATTATGCCACTTTCTTCTGGCCTACAGAGTTCCTGATGAAAGATCAGTTGATTCCTTGTATGTTTCTTGTTGCTTTTAATATTTTCTTTTTAAAAAATTTTTTGTCAGTTTGATTACTATGTGTCTTGGTATCCTTCTACTTGGGTTTATACTGTGTAGGGTCTCTGTGCTTCCTGGAATTGAGTGTTTGTTTTCCCATGTTAGGGAAGATTTCAGCTATTTCTTCTTCATGTGTTTCTTCAGGTTCTTTGTCTCTCTCTCTCTTTTCCTTCTGGGAGGCCCTATAATGCGAATGTTGGCACTTTTAACATTGTCCCAGAGGTCTATCAAACTGTCCTCTTTTCTTCTCATTCTTTCTTTCTTCTGTTCCACAACAGTGATTTCCACCAATCTATCTTCCAGTTCCCTTATTCTTTCTTCTGCCTCATTTTCCTGCCACTGACTCCTTCTAGTGTATTTTTTTCATTTCAGTTATTATATTGTTCATCTATTTGTTCTTTAACATTTCTAGCTCTTTGGTAAACATATATTCTATCTTCTTTGCCTGTGCCTCCATTCTGAGATCTTGGATCACCTTTACTAGCATTTCTCAAAATTATTTTTCAGTCAGATTGCCTATCTCCACTTCACTTAGTTGTTTTTCTGGGGTTCTATCTTGTTCCTTCGTCTGAAACATATATCTCTGCTGTCTCATTTTGTCTAACTTTCTGAATTTGTGATCATTTCTTAAGCTGCAGGTTTGTAGTTCCTCTTGTCTCTAGTGGAAGAGGTTGATCCAGGGTTTTGTGCAGGCATCCTGGTAGGAAGGACTGGTGTCTGCCCACTGTGGGTAGAGCTGGCTCTTGTCCCTCAGGTGGGTAGGGCTGCGTCAAGGGGTGTGTTTAGAAGTGGCTGCATACTCAGGATAACTTGAAGCAGCCTATTTGTTGATGGGTTGGGCTGTGTTCCCACCCTGCTTATTGCTTGGCCTGAGGTATTCTAGCACCGGAGCCTACAAGCTGTCGGGTGGGCTCAAGTCTCAGTGCCAAAATGGCGACCTTCCGGAGAGTTTACACCAATGAGTCTTCACTGGGGCCTCTGCCTCCAGTGTCCTTGCCCCCATAGTGAACCACAGCCAACCCCTGTTTACCCAGCAAACCCTCTAAGACCCACAGGTAGGTCTCATGCTCTGGGTCCCAGTGTACATGAAACTTTGTGTGCACCCCCCAACAGTGGAGTCTCTGTTTTCCCCTGAGGAGTCCTGTGGAATTTCTGCACTCAAGCCCTACTGGTCTTGAAAGCCACATGCTCCAGGGGCCCCTCTTCCTAATGCCAGAATCCCTATGCTGAGGAGCCTGATCTGAGTTTCAGAACTCCTATTCCTGTGAGAGAACTTCTGTGATATAATTATTTTCCAATCTGTGGGTGGCTCACCTGGTAAGTATGGGATTTGATTACATGGTAAAAATTCATCTCCTACCGTCTCTTTTGCTCTCCTTCTTTGTCTTTGGATGTAGAGTATCTTTTTTTGGTAGATTCTAGTCTTTCTTGTCAATGGTTGATAAGCAGTTAGCTGTGATTTTGGTGTTTTTGTGAGAGGAGGTGAGTTAAAGTCACTCTCCTCTGCCATCTTGTCTCCTCCTTTCATGTGAGCAAGTGGCCAAGGTGCAAGTTAAGGCATCATGGCGGGCAGATAACAACCTCCCCCCAGTGTTGACACATGGGCAGAGCTTTGTGACCAGCAGGAAGTGGCTAATGGTAAAAGATGCTTAGGCAAGTCCATGGGAAGGGGTGCAAGCTTCCTTGCCCTCTCTGAACTGCCATGTATTCACCACTAAGAAATTTCTATCATCATCTTTTTGTTCTTGGATGAGAAACAGAAAGACTTTCCTTGAGAATATGTCCATATCTCTGATAAAAAGACATCTTCAGTCCATTAAGAAATTCTGGTCTAAATGCATTAGTTGAAATAAAGATAAGTAGTTAGTATTTAGGACCCATTTCTGACTCAAGGTTAATTTCATAATAAATCTAAAAATATTTAAACTAACAAGTGACTACTTCAGTGACTACCTTCAAAGGGCATATGGAAAGAGAGGAAAATGCAATCTTTAGAAAACAATGCATTCCAGATTGGTTTACAGTTGGGTCTTAAGTAGTAGCAGGCCCTTCGGACCTAGAGGAAAATGCCATGAGTGGGACCAAATTAGTTCAGAACACTGATAGGCAACAATATGAGAACATAATTTTTTTTAAAAGTATTTTGCCCTTTTTGTAAGGGCAAAAATCTCAGTTTTCTGCCTCTACTCACCTAAGGATAATGGACGCAAGGATGTCATTTATAGAAGCATAGGATGGAGCCCAAGCTCTTGGAGAAATGAGTGTTTCTGAAGGAGTCAAGGTTCATGCACTTGGCATGTGTTAACCAACCACCTTATTTTAGGGGTCAATTCCTTACCCATCCTCTGAGTTCTGCAGCTTCCCCCCCTCCCCATACTTCTCTATATTTGCAAAGTAGTGTTGATTTAAGTGTGTGTTCTGTGGAATTCAGATGCTTGATAAAGAAAAGGTTCTCTTGTAGAATATTTTGGGAAGTGTTGAATACTGTCTCCACTCCTTGCAGATTTACAACATACATTAATCAAAAGAGAACATGGTAGAAATTGCAGTAGACAGGGGAGCTTCTCTGTCTGGGTCTGCTACCAACTAACTGTGTGGTTAGGGCAAGTCTGTACAGTTTCAGAAGGTTTGGCTGGCTTATCTCTAAGCAGAACATTTTGTCAGCCACCTTAACAACTGCCTCCCGACACAGCTTCCGACTGTGGGAATCTGGAGCAGACCTTTCTGGCTGCCCTCCCAGATCCATTTTTTCCTTCCTTCTCTTTAATTCCTATTTTGCTTAGCTATCTACCTCCTGTCATGCATCACACGTGCCTAAGGGAACACTGAGCACCTTTTAGCTGCACTAAGTCAAGAGCAACCACATCTTGCCTGGGTGCAATTTGCTAGGGGCCTGGGTGAAGATCTTCACTTCCTGGTTAATGTCCAGTAGCATCCCTCTGTCTGTTCTCTGGACACTGGCTGGGATGTCTGGGAGAGCTGTTGACCATTTCCTTACCAGAGACATTGGAGAGATGGAGCCAAAAAACAGCAGAGAATGAACCACTGATTTAAGTCCACCCCGAATCCCACTCTCCCTCTGGACTTCTGGTTGTATGAGCCAACAAATTTATGCCAATTTTATTGGGTCTCTGTTATTTGTAGTTGAGGTCATCCTGATGGATACGTCACTCTCTAAAAGGTATTACTGTCTTCAGGGACCCTCAACAACCTAGATAGAATCTGTCTCCAGGACCTGTTTGACCCCTGTTGCTTATCCTCCTTTGAAGAATATTTGAATTGGGTTGGTTTTTCCTCCCTGCTTAGCCCCTGTGAACAAGTTCGCCTTGCCCTTGGCTTTGTGTTGCTTTTACTATACTCACTCAGCCATGACTCATAGGGAGTTCAGTTAGTGGTCAGAACCCTGGACATCCTCCTTGGCTGAAAGAGGCCCTGGTTTCCTGGAGCTCCCAATTGTCTAGGCCTCCCTAGGACCTAGCAAAGTAATGCTCAAAATTCTCCAAGCCAGGCTCCAACAGTACGTGAACTGTGAACTTCCGATGTTCAAGCTGGATTTAGAAAACCCAGAAGGATCAGAGATCAAATTGCCAACATGAGTTCCAGAAAAACATCTACTTCTGCCTTATTGACTATGCCAAACCCTTTGACTGTGTGGATCACAACAAACTGTGGAAAATTCTTCGAGATGGGTATACCAGACCACCTGACCTGCCTCTTGAGAAACCTGTATACAGGTCAAGAAGCAACAGTTAGAACTGGACATGGAACAACAGACTGGTTCCAAATAGGAAAAGGAGTACGTCAAGGCTATATATTGTCACCCTGCTTATTTCATTTATATGCAGAGTACATCATGAGAAACGTTGGACTGGATGAAGCACAAGCTGGAATCAAGATTTCCGGGAGAAATATCAATAACCTCAGATATGCAGGTGACACTACCTTTATGGCAGAAAGTGAAGAAAACTCAAGAGCCTCTTGATGAAATTGAAAGAGGAGAGTGAAAAAGTTGGCTTAAAGCTCAACATTCAGAAAACTAAGATCATGGCATCTGGTCCCTCACTTCATGGAAAAATAGATGGACAAACAATGGAAACAGTGAGAGACTTTATTTTGGGGGGCTCTAAAATCACAGGAGATGGTGACTGCAGCCATGAAATTAAAAAGATGCTTGCACCTTGGAAGAAAAGCTGTGACCAACCTAGACAGCATATTAAAAAGCAGAGATACGACTTTGCCAACAAAGGTTTGTCTAGTCAAAGATATGGTTTCTCCAGTAGTCGTGTATGGATGTGAGAGTTGGACTATAAAGAAAGCTGAGCACCGAAGAATTGATGCTTTTGAACTGTGGTGCTGGACTCTTGAGAGTCCCTTGGACTGCAAGGAGATCCAACCAGTTAATCCTAAAGGAAATCATTGGAAGGACTGATGCTGAAGCTTAAACTCCAATACTTTGGCTACATGATGAGAAGAACTGACTCACTGGAAAAGACCCTGATGCTGGGAAAGATTGAAGGCGGGAGGAGAAGGGGACGACAGAGGATGAGATGGTTGGATGGCCTCACAGACACAATTTTGGACATAAGTTTGAATAGGCTCCGGGACTTGGTGATGGACAGGGAAGTCCGGCATGCTGCAGTCCATGGGGTCACAAAAAGTTGGATACAACTGAGCAACTGAACCATCCCAGGACCATCCACATGGGGCAGCTCTGCCAAGCCAGAGTGTCTTCCAACTTATCTTAGCCCTTTCCCTGGGACCAAAAAAGTCTTCTTTTCATAGACCAAAAAAGTGCAGAAATGAAGGTTTAGGAGTTATGTGGTAGATGCTCTTACTTGAGCCTCTATAGCCTTTACTGAGGCCTTGCATTATTGTTTCTGAAGATGATGCCCTAAGGACTCCCAGTCCCAAAATCATGACCAGGTAGATGCTTGTTCAAACTGCAGATTCCCAGACTCCTTGAATAGTATTCCTGGGGTCAAGCTATGAAAGCCATATTTTTCACAGCCTACACTCTGAGTAGCTCACATCCTGGATTACCCCTGTAGGTAGTTCAGCTTCTAGCCTCAGCATCTCATAGAAGAGGCCAAGGCAATGAGGGAAGAAGACAGGTAAGGAAGTAGAACTATGAAGGCCAAAGGAGAAGTGGGAGGTGTGTGATACCAGGAAGATGCTGGACTGTTTCAGGGGCACAGCGAGGAGCTACGCCTAAAGGCAGACTCAAGGTACATTAGGACAGCCATTTGTTCTCCAGTTGGTACAGGTGTCACCTTCATGCATCCACTCACCTCTGTCCTCTGGCGTGCTTTGCCCGCCTCCTCCCCACCCACAACACACACACACATCCAGAATCACAGTGACACCCTCCACAAATCAGAGTCGGTGACAAACAACGAGGTGAAAAATAAAACGTACAAGATTCAAAGGTCAGTGCAGAATTTTATAAGATGGCAATTGACACACCACAAGAATTGTGCATAAGGGTAATTTCTCAGTTGTGAAACATTTCCCAATTCCACACCACACCTCACTTTCCAAGTCCATGCTGGTTCATGCTGCTCATTTCATGCTTTGCACAGCTTTTAAGTCCTCTCCCAGTGAGAAAAAGAAACCAACCCACCTCTTTCTCTTGTCTTATGAGATGTGTTTTACACAGCGTGTGACACAGCAGAATGCAGATTGTACAGAAGACAATGCCTGTAATTTCTGGCTGCTAACCTCAGTCAGGTTTGGATTTAGAGAGTTTAGACACAGCAGGGAAAATATGTGTTCTGTACCACTTTTTTTTTTTTTAATTTTCAGAAAGTGAATGATGGACAGGAATTCAAGATTTATTCTAGAATGTAGTTGTATTCAAAATGGAACTTTGACAGGTCATCCCCTCACACTTTCCTCGTATTCATAGCTAATCCCCTTGTCTTTTTTATAAGAACAAATCTACATATTCTCCTTTCCTGCCTCCACTACCCCAGTTCTCATGGGACATTTTGACAAGGTACTTTTCATCTTCTTGCTCATTAGGGGGCAAATGAAATTAATCTGAGGTCTGGATCACTTGGCCATTCTAGGTCACTATGTAATGGACTAAAAATATCCATGCAAATGGACTCTGATTAGATTCTTGGATTCTAGTTTTAAAACAATTGCATTGGAGACACCACATAGAGTCCATTTATAATGCATAGGGATTTCAAGGTCAAGTGTTAAAGGTTTTGGGCTTCTGTTCACTAACATCACCCCCATCTCTTATTCTCTAGTTTAGTGGCTCCAAAAGTGGCTGTGTGTCAGGATCACGTGAGGAGTTTACTAAAAATACCGATTTTCTGATTCAACTCTAACAGAAAGAATCTGATTTTCTGGATTTGGGGCCTGTGAGTCCAGTTTTCTTCTTTAAATATAAACTCCCTGAGTAATTTTCGTGCCCTCACCAAGGACTCATTTACAAAGACATTTAGGAAGCACTTCTCTGGTCCAGTGATTCTTGAACTAGTGTGTGCATCAGAAGCACCTAGAAACCTTATTAAAACCCAGAATTGACCCCTTAGAGTTTCTGATTCAGTGGGTCTAGAATGGAGGCTGAGTATTTGCGTTTCTAACAAATTCCCAGGTGATGCCTACGCTGCTGGTCCAGAGACCACACTGAGAGAGACCACAACTCCAACTCAGATTACTTGTGAGCATCTTTATTATTCATCAGCACTTATTATGTGACCAAGGACTGGGCTTCTGAAGAAGGAGTAAACCTCTCAGATCAAGGGTAACACACCTAGCATCACAGTCAACTGGGAGCTGCTTCTTTAACATCTAATTATTGGGATTAGGCATGGGCTCCGTCCCATCTCCTGAGTCAACATCTCCAGGAGGCCCTTAGAATTTGTCTTATTTTGAAGTTGGCCAGAAAATTCTGATTACAAGGACTTGAAAACATTGCCTCAGATGAGCCAGACTTATGAGTTCATTAACAACTTACACTAAAAAATTATCTGAAATTCCAATTAAACGGGACATCCCATGTTTTATTTGTAAATCTGGCACCCCTACTCACTTGGCTGTCTTTGCAGTTTGTTCCCACTGTGTGTTCTCTCTTTGGCTCAGGATAACTCTATTTTCAATGCTTAGAGGAGCGGTGGTTACGAGGGCAAACTATGAAAACATAAGTGGGGTAAAGAAGAGAAAATTAAGATGTTTCCTTGGCAAAGAAAATAAAAAAACACAAAGGAAAATTCATTAATCTAGACAGAAGAAAGAAAAAGAAGTACTGTCTGCTAAGGGTTTTTTACCAGACAATTCATCAACTTCACAGACAAAAGAAACCCCGGGGAATAAAAAGACATCCACCAAAGATGCTCTTAAAATGTTCCAACTGAAGTCATATATAATTAATTTCAAACAGGCATAGCTATGAAAATTCAAATACCTCAAGGTGCTGAGTGAAAGGCAAGATAAATCTACATCAGACTTCAAAACTGCTGCTTCCAGGTGAGTCTCTGGTTCGGCCAGAGACAGGGAGGTAATGACATCTGCCTCCTCCCTGTTTTATTGGAAGGTAGAGAGCTTTAAGATGAGACACTCCCAGTGCATCAAGGTCGAGAAGAAACATATACAGCTCAACACCTGACAATAGCACATAACCACTAAGAGGTTGAATCAGAGGAATAGGACAGACAAACAAAATGAAGATGGAAAATTCATGGATGCATGTAAGGAAAGTGATCTGGTAAACCACTGCAGACGCCAAGTCGCCACCATGAGCACCACAGCCCGTGCAAAGCAAGCAGCTTTCTCCTGATGTACTTCTGCCATTTCAGAGGTTAGGGGTCAGCACACTGTTTCTGTAAAGGGCAAACTAGCAGGCCTTCTAGACTTCACAGACCATGTGCCCTTGGCTGCCTCTACTCATCCTTGGTGTTGTAGCAAGGAGGAAGCCTGTAGACAACAGATAAGTGAATAGGTATGGCTGTGTTCCTAAAAAATTGTTCACAAAAATAGGGGGTTGCTACGGACTGAATATTTGTGTCTACCCCAAATTCACATGGTGGTGGTAGTCATGTGCGACTCTGCAATCCCATGGACTGTAGCCCGCCAGGCTCCTCTGTCCATGAAATTCTCCAGGCAAGAATACTGCAGTGGGTTCCCATTCCCTTCTCCAGGGCACCTTCCTGACCTAGGGATTGAAGCCAGGTCTCCTGCATTGCAGGCAGATTCTTTACTGTCTGAGCCATCAGAGAAGCCCAAATTCACATGTTGAAGCCTAAAGCCCCAATGTGATGGTATTTGGGTGTAGGGCCTCTGGGGGATGCTAGGTCATGCAGGTGGAGTCCTCATAAATGCGATTAGTATCCTTATGCTCACTCTTCGCCCTTTGCCCTGAGCATATATGAAAAGACCAGTCTGCAAATCTGGAAGAGGGTTCTCACTAGACAGTAGGTCTGCTGGCACCTTGATCTTGATCTCCCAGCCTCCAGAACTGTGAGGATTACAGGTTTGAGTTGAAGACACCAGGGCAAGAGAATATTTGTGGGCAACAGAATATTTGTTAGAACAGTTGGGCAGACTAAGAGTGGCGGGATGTATTTGATCCATGGCCAACCCCCATCGTGGATGAGCCAGTGTGGCAAAGACGCCATCATTAGGATTCTATGGAGCACTCAGCATTCTAATGGTAGATGTTCTACTGAAAAACAAAACAACAAACACTCCACTAACTTCTCACTATACATATAAAGGCAGAGTGTTTAAAGGTCACTCCAAAGTGTAAAGGCGAGAAATTAGGATTCTAGAAACAGAAGTTGCTCTTTGAAAGTCTAGGACTGTATTATAAGAATGAAAGAGAAGACAAAGGGACCAGATATTTTAGCATGGATTTAGAAAGTTTCTCTTGATGGCCCTCCCATTGAGACAGGTTGACTGGGAGAGGGACACTGTCACCAGTTTCTCTGTCTTTAAGTTGCTTTTTTCTAATTTTTAGCCATGCTGCTCAGCATGTAGGATTTTAGTCCCCTAACCAGAGGTGGAACCCATGCCCCCTGCAGTGGAGCCCAGAGTCTTGACCACTGGACCACCAAGAAAGTCCCTAAACTGCTACTTCTGAGGATCTATCACGTGATAAGGTATCATCCTCCTTGCTCAGGGAGGTTTCCTTACCTTCTCAGTTCACTAATTTTGCATTTGGCATCCTTAGAAGGGTTCTTTCCTCAAAAGAAAAAATTAAGTCACCTTGGCATAGACTTGTATACTTTAAGCCAGAATATAGCACCTGTGGTGCACGATCAACTTCAATTGGCCTCCTTTATGACACTCCTTAATATGTTTCATCTGAGGTCTCCACGTCAGCCAAGAAACAGATAAGCATGCATTCTACACTTATAATTTAAAAGCTTTATTTCCCCCCACAATTAGCAAATAGGTTTCATATTAGTTCAACTGGAAGTTTTCTTCCTATAGTGGGCTTTCTCGTTACTACACCGTCAGTGGGGAAACTGCTTTCTCTTCGGGGAAGGATTAGATTTCACAGAAATACTCTGAGCCAATCACAGAATCGAGAAGGGTCTGTTCCAGCAGCCCCTGAAGGAGTCAATCAGGTCAAGGAGTCCTTTCCCCTAAAGGTCTGGTCTGGCGGGGACAACACAGGCTACTGAGCCTGCCTGTGGTAGATGCCGGCAGGACCCTCCTTGCAGAAGAGACAAAATGCAGCCCTTTTGATCAAGAAACCTAACAGCTACATAACCACTCAGTCCCTGCCAAGTCCCCTTCCTTATGGCCTCCTGCAGGAGCATCTGAGCTAAGCAAACAACTGGCTTCTGCTGTGAGGTCCAAGGAGCATCCTTCAATCTTGAAGAAATTGGTCTTCCAAGTTCGCCATTTTACAGTGGTTAGCTTGTGTTCAGAGGACTGGTCTCTGCCTCTCCTGGGAAGGTGGCCTTATATCAACGGCAGCACGAAGGCCCAGGCCAGCACCGGTAGGTAGAGCGCAGGGGCACCGCTGCCAGACGTCCTCTGAGCATGCATCACAGCGAAGACCGCATTCGTGTGGTTAGTGGGTAGCTCAACATTGCAGATCATCCCCTCACAGCAAGACCTACACTCCTGTTACAAAAGGAAGAGGAGAGGGAAGAGCCAGTGAATAATGGGAAGAAGAGGGGAGGGTCAGAGAAAAACCTTCTCTAGCTCTGAGGACAGAATATTTTTTTATCTGAGTATATAAATTTTCATTTAAGTGCAAAATTTTTCAAGAGTAATGACTTACAAGAGAAAAAGGCCATCTTATTATTTAAATGTTTACTGTTTGAGACTAAAAATTATAAATTTGAAAATATACCTTTTAGCCTAACAAATTAACAAAGATTTCCAAAATGTATGCGAGCTTGGGTCCGTGACATAGTTCTCAAACACTGTTACTGAGAATATAATTGCTTCAGTCTTTCTGGGGAGTAATTTGGTAATCTTTATCAAGAACTTTATATAAATCAATCTAGTAATGTGCACCACAATGATTATGTGGGTTTTTATTTAGACTAGAGAAATATTAAAAGCTGCCTAGTATTCTTAATAGGGAAGTAGATGAATTATAGCTACAAACATTTTAATATTATGCAGCCACTAAGAATATGTCTGAATACTTAAACAGGTAAGTTTTCTTTAAAAATTTTTATTTTATATTGGAGTATAGTTGAATAACAATGTTGTGTTAGTTTCAGGTAGTGCAAAGTGATTCAATTATACATGTATCTTTTCTTTTTCACATTCTTTTCCCATATATAGTTTATTACAGAATATTGACCAGAGTTCCCTATTCTATACTGTAAATCCTTGTAGGCTATCTACTAATAAAACATAGTAATGTGTATACGTCAACCCCAAACTTCCATTTTACCCTCCATCTTTTTACTTTGGTAACCATAAGTTTTCAAAGTCTGTTTTGTAAATAACTTCATTTGTATCATTTTTTTAAGGTTCTGCATATGTGATAACATATATTTGTTTTTCTCAGTGAGTTATTTCACTTAGTATGATGATCTCTAGGTCCAGCCATATTGCTGCAAATGGCATTATATCTTTTCTTTTTTTTTTTTAGTGTCGAAGTAATATTCCATTGTGTGTATATATATATTGCCACATCTTCTTTATATATTCCTCTGTTGATGGACATTTTAGTTTGCTTCCATGTCCTGGCTATTGTAAACAGTGCTGCAATGAACACTGGGGTGCACATATCCTTTCAAACCATGGTTTCCTCTGGATATGTGCCCAGGAGTGGGGCTGCTGAATCATATGGAAGCTCCTCTATTTTTAGCTTTTTTAAGGAACCTCCATACTGTTCTCCATGTGGCTGGACCAATTTACATTCCCACAGTGTAGGAGGGTTCACTTTTCTCCACACATTCTCTAGCATTCATTGTTTGTAGACTTTTTGATGGTGGCCATTCTGACTGGTATGAGGTGATATCTTATAGTTTTGGCTTGTATTTCTCTGATAATTAGTAATATTGAGCACCTCTTCATGTGCCTCTTGGCCATCTGTATGTCTTCTTCAGAGAAATGTCTATTTAGGTCTTCTGTCCATTTTTTGATTGTGTTTTCTTTTTTATATATATAGTGAGCTGCTTTAGCTGTCTTTATATTTTGCAGAGTAATCCCTTGTTGGTTGCTTCATTTACAAATATTTTCTCCCATTCTGTGGGTTATCTTTTCATTTTGTTTATGATTTCCTTTATTGTACAAAAGCTTTTGTTTTATTAGGTCCCATTTGGGTTTTTTTGTTTTTGTTTCCATTACTCTAAAGATTGATCAAAAAAGACATTGCTGTGATTTGTGTTCAAGAGTGTTCTTCCTATGTTTTCCTCTACAAGTTTTATAGTATCCAATCTTACATTTAGGTCTTTAATCCATTTTGAGTTTATTTTTGTGTGTGGTGTCAAAGAATATTCTAATTTCATTATTTTACATGTGAGTGACCAGTTGTCCCAGCACCACTTTTTGAAGAAACTGCCTTTTCTCCATTGTATATTCTCACTTCCTTTGTTGTAGATTAATTGACCATGAGTACATGGGTTGATTTCGGGCTATCTTGTTATTTCTAGGTTTTTCATGGGTCTATATTTCTATCTTTGTGCCAGTATCATACTGTTTTGATTACTGTAGTTTTGTAGCAGTGTAGTCTGAAGTTGGGGAGCCTGATTGCTTCAGCTTTTCTTTCTCAGAATTGCTTTGGCTATTCAGGGCCTTTTGTGTCTTCATACAAAATAAATTTTTTGTTCTAGTTTTGTGAAAAATACCATTGGTAATTTGATAGGGATTGCACTGAGGTTGTATATTACCTTGGGTAGTAGAGTCACTTTGACAACACTGATTCTTCAAGAACATGGTATATCTTTCCATCTGTTTGTGTCCTCTTTGATTTCTTTCATCAATATCTTATAGCTTTAGAGTACAAGTCCTTTGCCTCCTGGGTAGGTTTATTTCTAGGTATTTTTAGTCTTTTTGATCTGATGGTAAATGGGATTGTGTTTTTAATTTCTCTCGGATTTGATGACCTTCCAGAGGGCTCACGCCAGTGAGTGCTCTCCAGAACTACCACTGCCAGTGTCTGCGTCCCTGCAGTGAGCCACACCCACCCTGCCTAGGCTGGAGGCCCTCCAACACCAGTAGGTAGGTCTGGCTCAGGCCCCTAAGCGGTCCCTGCTTTTCCCCTGTGTTCTAGTACACACAAGATCTGCTGTGTGCCCTCCAGGAACAGAGTTTCTGTTTCCCCCAGTCCAGTGGAATTCCTACGACAAACGCCCCTGCAGCTGCTTAGTCACTCAGTCGTGTCCAGCTCTGTGCTGCCCTATAGGCTGTAGCCCGCTGGGTTCCTCTATCCATGGACTTCTCCAGGCAAGAGTCCTGGAGTGGGTTGCCATGCCCTCCTCTATGGATCTTCCCAACCCAGGGATCGAACCGGGGTCTCCCGCTTTGCATGCAGATTCTTTACCAATGAGCCACTAGGGAAGCCCTGGCCTTCAATGGGGCCAGTGATTCTCTGGGGGCCCCTCCTCCATTGCCAAACTCCACTTGCCGGGCAGGGGAGCCTGATGTGGGGCTCAGAACTTTCACTCCTGTGGGAGAAATTCTCTCATAGTTTTTCAGTTTGTGGATTGCCCATGTGGCCAGTATGGGATTTTATTTTATCATGATTGTACCTCTTCTACCATCTTGTTGTGTCTCTGAATTTGGATGTAGGATATCTTTTTTTTTTGGTAGGTGCCAGCATATCTTGTCTATGCTTGTTCAACTTTTAGCTGTGCTTTTTGGTATTTTCATAAGAAAAGGTGAGCTCACATCCTCTACTCCACCATCTTGTCTCCTACTAGGTAAACTTTCATACTGTAATTTTTCTAAGTGGGAACTTTTCAAGAATTTAGGACGGGCTTGGCTGGGCAGTTCTGGCTTGGGGTCTCTTAAGTGACTTCAGTGAGACAGTAACTAAAGCGCAAACATCAGGAGGTTAGAAACTGCTCTGAGGACAGAACTGAGTTGGTTTTTGATCTATGAGTCATCCAGGCCCTTGGGCACCCTTCCCCACTACTGACCTCAAAGTAAAAACCATCTTGAGAGTCTTTTCACTTAAACTGTGATTTATCTGCATCAACCCAAGCATAAGCAAGAGAAAGGCAAATGGAGTAAGACTGTTTAATGGAGTCAACAAATCTTCTGAAGGTTTGTAAGGGGAAACACTGAAACAAAAATGAAAGCTAGGAGCCTTGTGGATTAGTCATTGATTTTCTTTCTCAGTACTACTAGTTAGGGGATAATTATGACTCTATTGTCTATACTAATGCCTCATCCCTATCTTTACAGTGACACTGGCTTGCTAATCCGGCTGCTGACTGGTGAAAAACACCAGCTTTCTCCCAGCACAAGGCTGTCTCAAGAGAAGCATGCTCTTGTCATAATACAACACCTCCAGCTGATAAACCCAGACAGTCACAGAGGCTTTCAGGATAAAGTATCTACATCAAATGGCTTCCAGAAGGGCCAGGTAAGATAAATTATCTATCTCAGTGGTTCTCAACCCTGGTCGCACATCAGAATCACCCTGGGGAAGCTTACCAAAAAAATACTGATGCCCAGAACCTCACGCTGAAGTTCTGTTTCAGTTGGTCTGAGTCTGCCCACCCCTACCCCACCCCCTGCTGCTGCTGCTAAGTCACTTCAGTCGTGTCTGACTCTGTGCGACCCCATGGACTGCAGCCCACCAGGCTCCTCCGTCCATGGGATTTTCCAGGCAAGAGTACTGGAGTGGGTTGCCATTGCCTTCTCCGCCTACGCCCGCTACTAGAGCCTATAAAAAGCTCCTCAGGAGATTCCCCTGTGTAGCCAGAGCTAAAAGCCACTAGTGGTCAGCACACGAACTTATCTACAAAACAGAAACAGAGTCACAGGCATAGAAAACAGACTAATGGGTGCCAAGGGGGTAGGAGAAGGAAGGATTGGGAATTTGGGATAGATGCAAACTGGATAAATGAGAAGGTCCCACTGTGTAGTACAGGGCACTCTATTCAGTATCCTGTGATAAACCATAATAGAAAAGAATATGACAAAGTATAACTGAATCACTTTGTTCTACAGCAGAAATTAATACAATGTTGTAAATCAACTATACTAAAATAACATTTTTTTTAAAAAAGCCACTGGTGTCAGGACCATTTTATGTATGTATAGGCTAAACTGAATTCTAAGATCTCATGAGATTAATATACTGTTAAGTAATTTTTTTCTCAAACATTTCAGGATTCCAGACATATAAGAGAGTCAAATGCTCATTTAAAATGGTAGAATGAGAAAACTGAAGCTACCAGTTGATCTAAAATGTTACCTGCAGTTAATTATAATAAGCTGGGACTAATTTTTCAGACTCTCACTTCATCTAAGCAGAGGCAGTGAGACAAGGTTTTCTTTGTAAAAGGTGTCACCATTTTCCTCTTTGCACCTTCTCTGTGTAGCATTCTTGGTGATTTCTGGCCGTAAACAAAATACATAAGTTGGGCTCTGTAGC
Organism: Cervus canadensis; assembly: GCF_019320065.1. NCBI lineage: Eukaryota > Metazoa > Chordata > Mammalia > Artiodactyla > Cervidae > Cervus > Cervus canadensis. Next base: position 30,204,986 of record NC_057400.1, on the reverse strand, counting down.
ACTGGTCATCCTTTCATGCAGGGATGGTTTACTCTTGGAATTCCAGTGCTGACTTCAGGCTACTCACCCGAAGTCCGAGGTCAAGACCCTAGGGTCTCTGGAGTCTGAGAATTGTCATTCATTTTCAGTAATGATACTGTTTGATGGACAGAAAGTCTTCACCTTCTTTCATCCCCACTGTATCAGTGTAAGGAAGCCTCTCAAAGTATACACCTTTGACATATTATTTATCCATCCTGCCTCTATATACAGCCAACCATCACCATCAAGAAACCTTAGGACAATAACTTTACACACACACTCCTTACCGTGTGTTCAGAATCTCGGCTGTGGTGGCAGCCAACAAAATGACATTCACTTCTGGAGGCACACTTTTTGGTGATGGATGTACTTCTTCCATGACTGGTAAAGTGATGTACTGTTAAACAGTACTGTGTATCTAGGCAAGGGGAAAAAAAAAAAAAAAAGAAACTTTGACCAATCACTTCAGAAATGACTAAAATTCGGGACAATCCTTAAGTTTCTAGGCCAGAGATTTAATGGCAGTGAGCTCAAGTTTCTGGGTGGTTTTTCTGAATAGGTACTAGCTTCTGAAGTATGTGTATTTTTAAGATGAATATAAATGGGCAGTTATCCTCTGGTGCAAGGTACAGCTGAGAAAAAATTGAACAAGTCTTTCATCAAAACTCCAGGTCTGCTCATTTCATAGGAAAGTGTCAGTATCTTTCTCTCTCCCTCTGAAGCACATGTTCTGTAACTCTAAAATAAAATGAAAACTATAAATGTAAAAATGAAGTGGGCCACAGCCCTTCCTGTTGCATTCTTTCTTTATATACTAAGAGGCCATGTGGCAAACTGGAGTGAAAGCAGGTGCTTCAACTTATGTGCCAAGGCACTTTCCTTCCTCATCAAGTTCTTCAGGCCCTAATCCTCCCAACGTGTTTGATTTTTCCCCAAAGTATTTCTGTATTTTCTCCTCCTCTTTAGCTCTCTCTTACCTTCTCTGTCCTCCTCTGCTTGGCTAGTTCATTTTCATACAAAGTTACCTTTAACCATTCACATTTTATTACTTAAAAGAGTTCTCTCAAGAAAGCGATTTCACTCACTATTCTGGGACATTCTACTTTAGTTCTGTGCCTCTTATTTTAGATAGCTCAGGCCAATGAAACGCTTCTTAGTTTACTGAGAAGGGACTAAAGCAGCAGTTGCCAAAAAGTAGGGGCAGGGAGGAGGAAAACTCAACTAAAGTTGAGAAGACAGGACTTAGAGAGCTGCCTCTGTCACAAGAACAAGCCATGTGACAGCCTTTGAGCTCATTTTCTTTTTAGCAAAAGGGTGAGTGCACTGGCATTTGGGTAGACTTGTAAGCTTTCATGTTAGCAACAGGAAATGCACATTAAGTGTGTACCACCAGTCAGGCACTCCTCTAATATGCATTCACTCATTCAGTCCTCACAATAAGCCTTAGGAATATCCTCATTTCACGGATAAAACACTGAGGCTCACATGGGTAGAAAGTGATGGAAGGTGAGATTCTCGTGGAGGTGGTTTTCCAGGGTTTGTGCCTCTCTGTATCCTCAGCATTGAGCTGAGCATCAGCAGAGCACCTCTACAAGAGCAGCGGACTGGGACTCGGGAGGGGAGAGAACCACTCCATGTGCTGAAAGGCATTCCAATTTGTACTCCAGACAAAGAATCGAAAATCGGTAGGTGCATGTGTTCATGGAGTCTGTCACACAGGCTAAAGCAGCCCTACAAAGTCAGAGTAAGAACCGGGGTGAACAAAACAAGAAGTGTCATTCTTGTCATATTTTGTTACCTAGAGACTGTCTTTTAACACCACTGGCTGATGGCATAAGCAGAGCTATAAAGTGAAAAGGAAACCTGAGATGACAAAGAACAACAGCCACAGGCCTGTTTGTCCCAAGAAATGGTTGACTCTCACTCCCCTTGATAACGACAAGCGAAAGGTAAGCAGTTACAGCCTCAGAACTCCAGATGATTATTGTTTGGGGGGCTTGGCTGGTGTACAGTCACACACGCTGGAATGCAGGGTCATCTCATGTCCAACTCTCTATGAGTCAGGTTTTCAGGGTGGATGGGGAAGACCCCAATCTCCCCTCCCTGACATTTTCTTGGAGGCAGAAAACTGCAGCATCCTTCTTTTGCTCCCATGTTTCAACAGAGATGAAGTTCTAAAACCCAGAAATGCCCATGCAAGTTCCCTTAAAAGTGGCTTTGATTAATGAAGTACAAATTGGAACATGTACAGAACTAGTAGAAACAGCATTTTATCGTTGTTCTATCACTCAGTCATGTCCGACTCTTTGCGACCCCATGAACTGCAGCACACCCAATCTTCCAGAGTTGGCTCAAATTCATGTCCATTGAGTCAGTGATGCTATCTAACCAGCTCATCCTTGGTTGCTCCCTTCTCCTCTTGAACAGCATTTGGTAAAATTCAAAAGAATGGGTGATAGTCACAAAGAGGCTGGACATCAATGCCCCAATCTACTGCTGTTCCAAACCCTCCCCCCCTCCCCCAATTCTTGGGGAAATTTAAAGCAAATAGTTAAAGAATTTTACCAGCCCTCTCACACAAGCTAATAAAGACAGGCATCTGCCTACCTCACAAACATTGAAATAAACATCTGTGAAAATGTAGAAACAAATCCCCAAAAGAATACATGCATTCAAAAGCACAATTCAGTCATGCACTCTTGAGAGCTGTAAGAGAACATTAAGAAAAAAATATCTTCATAATTATTCTTGAAAAGAAGTAGTGAACAATTCTGTCCATGTAAATGTCATAGTCATCTGTCTAATTTAGAGCATAAGATTTTCAGGCCTATAGAGGTCTCCAGTGTTACGATCAATTGGTTCCACCCATTGGCATCATCAAGGGCTTCCCAGGTAGCTCAGTGGTAAAGAACCCACCCGCCAATGCAGGAGATGAAAGAGTTCAATCCTGGGGTGGGGAAGATCCCCTGGAGGCTGGCACAGCAACCCACTCCAGTATTCTTGCCTGGAGAATCCCATGGCCAGAGGAGCCTGGTGGGCTGCAGTCCATGGAGTCACAAAGAGTCAGAGACGATTGAGCACGAGCACACTCACAACCCACTGGCATTATCTGGAAGAGGTAGGGCTATTCCACTGCCATAATGTGATACAGAAATTTCCAAAAGATTCATAGAAATAGAAGATCAAAGCTGGTAATTGCTAAGCCTGGAAGAGTTTGTTGGCCTTTCACATCTGAAAACCTTAAAAAAAAAAAAAAACAGTGCATCCTAAAATACATACAGAACTATAAGGAAATCAGGCTAAGTAGAGGTTTTCAATTCTATCAGCACATCCTGTCTGCTTTGCATCCAAGTTTGTATTAAGTCATTCAACTTCTCACCCCCTATATTCTTAACATTATTAGTCTAAGACCATCTTCTGCTGCCCGAAAAGATAATGAAAGAGCCCACTTGGTGACCCCTTCTTCTCTTATCCCCAACCATTCATTCTGCACACAGAAGCCAGAGCAATATTTTACAATATACCTAGCATCTTGTACTCTATAGCTTCAACACCCAACACATTTCCAATGAAATCTAAACTTCTTACCAAAACAAAGAAGATCGTGCATGTCCCAGTCCTTATCTCCATCAAATCCTTTCTCCCCCTTCCACTAAGCCTCACCAGCCAGCCTTCCTGTTCACTGAAGCAGCCAAATGCACTTGCTGTTCCTCTTACCGGCATGTTTTTCCTATAGCTCTCCACAGAGCTGATTTGTTCTGGTCATTTGAGTCTTAGTGCAAATGTATATTCCTCAGAGATTTCCTGACTACATAGTCAAAGGCATCCACTCATTCTGTCAATATTTACCAAGTGCCTAACATGGTCCAGGTACTGGATTACACACTGGGATCTACAAGACAACTAAACAAACTAAAAAGATGCTCAAACGTTTGTCAAGTAAACGAATGAGTCACTTAAGCATCAGTGTATCTCAAGAGGACAGAAACCTTCTTTTGCTTTAGCCAGTAAGTAGGACTTTTCTAGAGGTATCATCAAACATTTCTGACATTCTTAGAATGCCTTAGTCAACATTGTGGTCTATTTGTTCTCGCTGGTAAATATTAATTAAGAAATTCTTACTCAAAGCACACACAACTACAAACTGAGGCTATGCCATCAGTTTCCATGTACTCTCAGATTAGTCTGATGTCTGGATAGTCTTGTCAAACGTTCTCTGATTTCTGTAGAACATCACCGGCCTGCTGATTTACTAATCTCATCACATAAGATGCCTTTGCTCAGAGCCAGTTGAGAGAGATCTAAATGAGGTCTGGTCACAAAAAGAGTTCCAAACTCAGCACACTTACTTTGCGGGCACCATTTATCTTCTGCCCATCGATTGCAGTTATAATTATCCCCTGCATTTTCACAGGTAAAACACTTGAAGCTGTTTGGAAATGGTGTAGCTTTAAAAAAAAAAAAAATGCAAAGGGAAACAATATAGTTAAATATTTCAAACATCAGATATGGCATAAAGTTAGAAACTTTTACTAGAGCAAATAAAATTTACAAGTCATTATCCTTACAATTTCTATCAAGCTGGGCTTAACTGCCAGACTTTGGGGCATTTTCTTTATCCCCTTTTCTTTGAATATTTCATCTATGAATACACACTACAGAGTAGTGCAGATGATTCCAAGAGCCACTTTGAAGTATCCATGGTATTGTTCCATTACAATTTGGGAATAAGAGAAGGTTGAGTGGATGGGCAAAGATGGTGGTAGCATTGGGACCAATACTTTGATATATTATTGGCCCTGAAAAGAACTGGAGTCATTGACCTGAGTTTGAATTCCGCCCTTTTGACTAAGAAGTAATTTATTATTATTACCTAAAGATCCCTCCCCATGACTTGCAGAGGTATAATAAAAGTTAAACAGGAGATTGTATGAAAAATCTCTCTTAGGATCCCTGGCATATCAAACCACATTGGTTTCCATCCCTATGTACTTGCTTTACAGCTAGGCTTAACTTCAAACAAGTAATTTCACTTGATATGTCAATTATCCCTACATTAGACATCAACCAGGAATGTAACATTTAATATAAGGATGATAGTAATTCTCAGGCCCTTATGCTCAGGCAAGAGTGTTATAGAAACAAGAATTATGAGCTGCTGGAATGACAACAACTAGTATGTTCTTTTTGTCTTTATGCTTTTTTTTTTCTATCTTGTATCTTGTTATTTTGATGGGCAAGAAGTCAAAAGGATAAATTTGACATTTCTCTATACACTGGAGTGTAAAGCCCTGTGTGAAACATTTAAGTCTCCTGTTTTCGAAGAGTGAAATAAAGATCAAGGTAACCGAAACCATCCTAGTAACCTGACCCCAAGTTGGGATGATAATTAAAAAGCAGTGGGTATTTCACATACAGAGGAGGGTATTATTGATGCGTAAACCAAGAGCAAACTATCAAAAGCTAAAACTCAGAGGACACGTACCACAAATACATTTCAGTTTTGCCTATGCACAAAAGTGAATTAAATAATGAAATCCATTTCACCTACTAATTCAGTACAGTTTTAAAAATACTCAAACTCATTGCTGGTAGGTGAATAGTTAATGTAAAACTTAGCACTACCTTTTTGATTTAGTAATTCCTAAGATCTGTTCTAAGGTCATTAGCCAATGGAAAATGCATTTTAAAAGATTTTCAGTGAAGCATTAACATTTAGTTTGTTTATGATTGTGTGTGTGAGCTGTATGAATGAAAACACTTTTTAATGTAAGACATTAAGATACTTTCAAAATCATGGAAATGTATTCAAAATACAATGTAAAGGAATAAAAGCTACTAAAAGCTGCGAAATTAAATCTGTATGATCTCAGTATATCACATATTTAAAAACATATACAGAGAAAAAGCAACAGAAGGACATGCAGTTGAAAATCCTCACATCATCTCATGTCAGCCCTCCATATGTCCTTCTGCAGACCATGTAGTACTATTTACCATTGAAAAAAATCCACATATAAGTGAACCCAGGCAGTTCAAAGCCATGTTGGTCAAGGGTCAACTGTATGCCAAAATGTAAAGAAGAGCTCACTCTGAATCTTGGGATTATGAATAAATTTTCTTCTTCTACACATTTACCAGTCTTTTTTGGAATTTTCTATAATAATCAAGTATTAATTTTATATCTTTAATAATTTGCTCATCACAAAGTTATATCAGGCTTAAAAGGTTAAAAATTTGTTAATAATTTAGATTTTATGAAAATGATGTCTATGCTAAGCCATCAAGCTATCAAGTATACAATCGCTACCAATTTAGAAATTTGTAATAAATGGTAGTTCAAGGTGTGTGGTGTGTATATGTCTATGGCTATGTAGTACATATATGTGTACACACCTACTTACTAATGACTGAATGTCCTAAATAACAAAACACAAAGTGCAGAATGGCAACCATACAGGAGTATGAACACTCCTCATGGAGGAGTATAAAGACAGTGGTTCCCAAACCTGACTGTGTAACTAAAAAGAAGAGAGGAAAAAGAGAAAGAATTCCACATCCACCCTCCTGACTGCTGAATCTCTGGAGAAGAAACCCAGGAATATGTAATTTTAAAGGCTTTTGTTGTAATTCTGATACCCTTCCAGGTTTGTGAACCACTGGCATTCACATTTCTGAAACTATTTTTATCTATCACACATTCTCTATAAGGGATATCAGAGAAGTTTTACTTGTCTGAAGAGAGAGAAAAGAGGGGAGATTTTATACGTAATTTATGCAGAATCTTCCTACAGTCAAAATCCTTCTCCAAGAGATCAGCAAAGAACACTGAATTTCCCCTGCTGAGCCATTCTTAGGGACAGTGTTCAGAAAATTATTTTAAACATGAACCCTTTTAAGACTTCAGTAGGAAGCCAAACCATCTTAAAGAAATGGAGAAAATTTGTCACCATGTGTTACCCTTACCCACGGAAGTAATGAAGACTTTCCAATTTATGCTCGATATAAACCAAATGTTCCAGAATCAGCAGTTACTACAGGGAGACAGAGATTTTAGTTATTCTGATCCTATGTCATGGACAATGGTGACAACCACTACTTACGATCAAGAGGAGGCCGCACGTTATAGAAGTTGATGTTCTTGGCAAACACCCGGTTTTCGGAGAAGATAAAGGTCTGGACCACAGCTACAGTGAGGGCATGGCAGAGGAGCAGCATTCTGACCCCAGGTGTGGGGAAGTCCAACACTCATATACCTGTGGTGAAAAGAGGCGAGTTGAGTTTATCTGCGTTTTATACATCACTGTGCTGTGTACTTAGTTGTTCAGTCGTGTCTGACTCTTTGCGATCCCATGGACTGTAGCCTGCCAGGCTCCTCTGCCCATGGGGATTCTCCAGGCAAGAAGAATACAGAATGGGTTGCCATGCCGTCCTCCAGGGGAGGATCTTCCCAACCTAGGGATCAAACCCGGGTCTCCCACATTGCAGGCAATTCTTTACCAGCTGAGCCATCAGGGAAGCCCATGAGGAGTGTTTGGCTTCTCTTTGAAAAAGCTTGATTATTTAAACCTACTCAACCATCTACTTGTTCTACAGAGCCAGCACCTGTGACTTAAATGCACTCTTCCCTGTCAGGTGAAAGCTAAGCCGTTGCTACCTTCTACCGGGCAGGCTCTGCAGGACACCTGGTGGCTTAGGTCCCAAGAGATGGAGCAGCAGTACTGGCCTGCCTGCACCCCATTCCATCACTGCTCAGCCAGAGCCGGCTGGGTGACTTTGTGCTAAGTCACCTGATCTTTTAACAATCGCAGTTTGGTTCAACGGGTTGCTCCACTGAAGTTGCTGAACCACCTCTCTGAAATTCCGGTCCCTGAGTCAATACTTAACGCTTGATGAATTTTGCAATTCTTTCAGAACTTGGAAGACACAATAAAAGCTGGAACAGTAGGGAGGACCGTGAGTAAAAGGGCAACCAGTTTGAGAAACAAAGTCTCTACTGGTCCCAGAGCACACAGACGCTGAGAAGAGAAGTGAGAGTCACTGTGAAAGGCTGTCCCCACCTGTATCCTGTCTCACCGGGAGCAAGGGGAGTGGCCAGGAGGTTCTCAAGGGAATCGAGTAACAGTTGTTTGAAAACCACACAAATAATGTTAGTTCTGGCCCACAGACACTGCTCATTGCTTTCAGCCACTTAAAGTTGTCAGGGCCAAAACCCAGGGAAAGTGGTATGCACACAGCACTCGGTTAGGTGTTTCATCATAAGCCCACAGATCCTACCCTCTTGAAGCAGACCTTCTAGTAAGGAAACCTTCAGGAGAGATGCTCAGAGCCTGAAACATCACCACCAACAGGTTCTCTTTCACAAGGGGAAGGCGTGGGCAGCAGAAAAAGGAAGTCATTTGGAGTCCAAAGACTTTGGTTCAGGTGCTGGCTCTGCCATTTATTAGCGGCCTGACCCTGGGCAAGCTCTTTAGACTCTATTAACCTCAATTTCCTCATCTGTAAAGTGGTTTAATAACACCCACCCTGCCCACACCCTGGGTCATTGTGACCATCCAATAGAGGCTTGGGTAGGATCACATAGAACTGCGTGCATAAGAGCACGTGTAATACAAGTTCTGTGAAAATGGTGGAATCTTAGAGTTCAAAGACAATGGCTGAACCTGTCTTCTTGCTGATTCAATAGGTCTCAGTGGGTTTAGGGAATCTTCTAAAGGAAAAAAAAATAATGATCTCCACATGTTTAAGCATAATCCCTGACATGGATATTTTCCCTGCAGCTAAGATTAAGAATGCATAATTTCAAGGGATTTTATGCCATCTCTGAGTATACTGGTTTTGCATAAGGGGTTAATAATGCCTACCTATAAGCTGAACATTAGACAAAATGTACCCATGACATCATACCATCCCTACAGCTGGCCTCAGCCTCTGAGAGAAGTCCCTAAGGAAGGACTCAGGGTGAAAAAACTTGGCAAGTTTCACAAAACAATAATGCTAAACACTGTACACTGCCTCTCAGCTCGGTCCAAAATTTGTATAGTGATATACAAATATGTATCTCATTCTGCCCTTGTTTATTTTAGAAATCACAATTGACATTTCACAGATACTAGGTTTCCAAATCCTATTGTTATGCTCTTTCTTAAAAAGATGAACATTTAACCAACTCTATAATTCCTTATAAACAAGTGGCTATATTGACACAAACTCCGCTTCTCCTATTTCTTTCTCTGAGTTGGACTATTCCATATCCATTATAAATCTGTAGCCAAGTAATGGGTACTCTCTTTGTTACACTAGTGGAGACCCTCTGAATAGGGGAGACTAATCCCTCTTTCAGAAACATGACTGTGTTCTAACAGCAACTCACAAGTGCTCTTGTAAATGTGGTGGTGGTGGTGGTGTAGTCACTCAGTCGTGTCTGACTCTTTGTGACCCATGGACTGGGGCCCCTCAGGCTCCTCTGTCCATGGGATTCTCCAGGCAAGAATACTGGAGTGGGTTGCCATTTCCTTCTCCAAGGGATCTTCCGACCCAGGGATCAAATCTACGTCTCCTGCACTGGCAGGCAGATTCTTTACCACTGAGCCACCTGGGAAGCCCCTGTAATATAGAGAGAATGCATAAGATCACAGCGTTCATATTATCTATATCCAAGTCCCGTTTGCATCACTAAGTGACAACTATGGGACTTGAGACGAGTTGCTTGTTTCCCAAGCCTCAGCGTCCCCATCTCCAGAGCAGGCATAATGACAGTCCCTACTTCACAGTATGGACGTGAGGGCTGAGTGACATCATGCATAGAAAGAACTCAGCCAGTGCTGGGCACATGTCAAAACTGTATTCACTGAGCACTTTCTATTCAGTGGTAAAGGAGGAGCCAAGATGGCGGAGGAGTAGGACGGGGAGACCACTTTCTCTCCTACAAATTCATCAAAAGAATAACTGAATGCAGAGCAAACCTCACAAAACAACTTCTGATTGCTAGCTGAGGTCATCAGGCGCCCAGAAAAGCAGACCATTGTCTTCGAAAGGAGGTAGGACAAAATATAAAAGATAAAAAGTGAGACAAAAGAGCTAAGGACGGAGACCCGTCCGGGAAGGGAGTCTTAGGCGGCCTTGCTTGGGCTAGGGTCCGGGCCTGAGTGCCCTGAGGACAATCGGAGGGAGCTTCTGTGAGGTGCCAACTTGAACTGTGGGAAACCAAAAGAGAGAAAATTAACCGGCCGGAACACACTGCCGGCCCTTCGCAGAACAAAGGGACGGAGAAAGTCCCAAGAAGAGGTCGCAGGCTGCGGACCCGCCCAGCCCCGCCGGAGGCAGGAGGCAGGGGGGAGGGGAAGGTCGCGGCGAGACACAGGGCGCAGGCACCCGACCGGCGCGGGCGGGGACTGGGGCTGGGGACGCGGAGGGCGGAAGGCGCGCGCGCCCGACTGGCGCCAGCGGAAACTGAGACTGGGTCCGCGGAAGGGAGTGAGTGCGCCACACCTGGGGATAGTGCGCCCATCAAGCCCCTCGCTGCCTGGACCGCTCTGACGGGGAAGGCACAGAGAGCAGGCGCAGCTTTTCCTTCCCCGCTTTTGTGTAACACCCGAGGGCTGGAACCTAGCGCAGCGCGGGGCGCGCTCCATATAGAACAGCCGGGAGCCTGAGCAGCGCAGACGGAGAAAGCAGCGTCAGCCCCTCCCGGCAGCGCCAGCCCGCCCCCGCAGGGCCAGCCCCCCCCCGCAGCGTCAGCCCCGCCCCGCAGCGCCAGCCCATCCCCGCAGCGTCAGCCCCTCCCGGCAGCGCAACGGAACTAGCTAACTGAATAAGAGTCCACCTCCGCCCGCCTGTGTCAGGGCGGAAATGAGGCTCTGAAGAGACCGGCAAACAGAAGCCAAATAAAAGGGAACCGCTTCAGAAGGGACTGGTGCAACAGATTAAAATCCCTGTAGAAAACACCGACTTCACGGAAGGGCCCTGTAGATATCGAGAAGTGTAAGCTGGAACGAGGAGCTATCTGAAACTGAGCCGAACCCACACTGACCGCAGCAGCTCCAGAGAAACTCCTAGATATATTTTTACTTTTTTTTTTCTAAGTAAGAAAAAAAAAAAATTTTTTTTTCTTTTTATATTTTTTCTTTTTTATTTTTTCTCTTTTATTTTCCTTTAAAATTCCCTATTACTCCCCCATTACTCCTTAACTTTCATTTTCATAGATTTTTATGATATTTTTTTATTCAGTGGTAAAGAGCATTAGCTCAAGTACCTGCCTTCAAACCTACCATCTGTATGGCACCTAACACAAGTTCTTCAACCTCTCTGTACCATAATTTTTGCATCTATAAAGTGGGAATAATAATAATACCTACCTCATACAGGTATACAAATTTGTTAATACATATCTATCTATCTCATTACTTATGTGCTCAGCATTTTGCTAATTCTGAAGCATTTACTATTATGAATAAATCACCAAGTACTTTGGAATCACAAGTAAGAACCCTTAATTTTCCTCACGTAATCTCAGACAAAAGCCCATCCATTCAAAACACCACCATTACTGACACCTAGTACGTAACAGACATTTTCATCACTGGATCCCCAGCAAGTCTTTACTGTCTGGCAGTTTGCATTTTAGAGGGAGAAGACAGGCAGTACATGTGGAAAAGGCCATAATTTCTGACTATTGTAAATTCTGTGGAGGGAACATGATAAGGTGATATGTCAGTGGACAGGAAGAACTGCTTAACATATATGGTGAGCCCAGTACATCTGAGTAGGTGACATTTATGCAGGTGAATTAAATGTTGATAAGAACATGTCCAAGCAAAAAATCAAGGGAAAAGAAACCAAGTCCTTAGATCAGAAGAAGGGTGCCTCACTGGGGGAACTCAGAAAGCAGCTAGTGTGACCAGAGCATGCAGAGATGGGGGAACAGACAAAGCCAGAGTTGGTGAGGCCAGACTACACAGGCACTTCCAGGCCATGGCAAGGATCTCAGATCCAGCAGAATCAAGAAACTGTTCTGTTTTAGATTATCTAGTTTTGAAAACTACTCTCAAGAAAGCTTTGTCTCTGGAAAGTAGTAATTGGTCCAGAATGCCTAGTCCTATTTCTAGCTCCGGGAAGAGAGGAATACAAATAACAGTGAACACAGAGGAAGGAAGAATTCAGATACACCTAAAAGGTTCTTCTGGATGACATCACACATGATATGATGGCTCATAGAAGACTTAAAAACAACGGAAGGAACAACAAACCTAAGAATTAGATTTGTGTTGTGGTTTCTCCTTTCCTGGAAAAAGCGCTGTAGAGAATATAGTCTCATTACTAGCATATAACTGAGGACAAGGTGGGGGTTCAGGGGCAATATGTGCAAAGATCCTAGCACACAGCCTGGAACACAGCATACCCTCAAAACATGTCCATGCAGCTTCTTCTAGCACAAAAGTTGATAATGGTGGAAAATTAGGCCACAAGAATATTGCTTCGATATACTAGCTGGAGTTAAAACAGCATACTCTATTCTATCAAGATCCTCTAAAACTGCAAGGGTTTTACCTGTCAAATGAGGGAAGCACCAAATAACAATATCTCATATTTTCCAGAGCATGTTTTATAATCTGTACTACATACTGCTTTTCCCATAGCACCTATATTTATCTCTTTTTCAGTGTATAGGTTTGTGTTAACATGACTGTTTTATTTTTCACAACCCAAAGACATTAGGATAATGAAAAAGCAAATGACTAAATTATAGTATCTGAAAGTAGTTTCACATTTGGAATCATTTCATGTAGTCTCTGAACTAAAATTTATCTGCTGAGGCTTTGCTGAGTAAGCTCTTGTTGCAATCTTTCTTGCAGAACAAGGTTATAGCAGAGTTTGTATTCTGCTCCAGAAAGGGAAAAGAAATTTTTAACACAAGCTAGACTATACCAGTCTGTTACTTTCTCTAGGACTATCACACAGAGCAGAGTTCTTCATGTGGGAGAGGAGGACCTGTGAGGAGCTTAAGGTTGTTTGCAATATGATGTCGGTATATAATTTCCCCCTGGGATAAGACCTACACATAATGGTTAACAACAACTGCTCTCTGACTTAGGATACAGACATTATAATTCAGCTTCTGGTAACTTAGATGTTTTCTTACTCTGACACTAACAAAGCCTCACATAGACATTAGGTACCTGGTCCACACTCTCAAACCCACAGGTGGCTCAAAACATCCCCACCCCACCAACCCCCAACAGAGCTCATCACCATCATCCATCTTTCTCAGATAGAAGACCTTGTCAGAAACCCCTCACCTCTGGAGCTGGACTTTATTTTAGGAGTCCTCTCTTTGGAAAGTATATTCATTCTTGTTCCAGAATGCAGTGTGCTTCCTTGCCAAGAGAAGGGATTTCTGCAAGGCACATCTGTAGGGTTATAGCAGAGACAGGCAACTCTCAGGCACTCGGGGAATGGCAGGTAGCCAGATGTGTAAATTTAGGAAACTCCGTGTGAGACTGGCCCACTACTGCCGGGAGTAATGGACGTACATGGCTCATGGTCCAGAAGCATGACCATCTCCCAGGTCCCAGCCATGGTCATCATCCCACCCTATATGCAACATTTTAAAGCTTCCCTGGGGTACGTGCAGGCCTCAGGAATGGCACACCCTTGACCTCAAGCTCTTCTGATATAGGAACAGGACCTCCTCACTTTTATATCCCCTAGGTCCACACTCAGCACATAGTAGATATTCAATAGACATGTTTTGGAACAGAATGAACATCATTAGCTATGACCTATTATAAGGAGCACCTTTCTTAGCAAGTAAGACAAAAACTATGGGCAATAAGGAGCTGGCAGGGCATCCAAAGATGATAAAGACATGATGGGATCAAAAGGAGATTTGAAGCCCAAGACCAAGCAGAGGTGGTAAACACCAGCACAGCTTATACAACTGCTAACAATAAGTCAGCAAGCGCCAGGCCAACCTCCACTGCCAATAAAACAAATACAATAGATAATTTAAGGGGAGCAGCTCTCCTAAGTCCAACATGCCTATCAACACCTGCATTCACACCTTCCTGCAAGCATCACTTATCTGCACTAAGACACTTTAATGGCAAACCTAATGGGCCTGCCTTTCCTTGTAAAAAGAATAGAAGGCAAAGAGAAAATGCAACATGAGTGCTATTTTACTCACAGTGGAAAAGATGAAAACACTCCTCAGAAAAGGAGAAATTTGCCAGGAAACTTTACAGTCTATCACAAGGGTAGTACTACTTGTTTCCAGCTATTAAGAGAGTTTGACCAACGGCGATATTCTGGTTCCCAAGAAATTTGGCAAGACGATTCATGGGCTATATAGGCTGAGACTCTGCTCCAGTTGTCTTCCTTGAGGGGACCTGACCTGGGCAATGAAAGCCTGGCTCCTGCGGCTCAGAGTTGACCCTCTCTGACAGATTCTCTGTTTCCAGTACCTGGATCATTCTTCCCCGCCCCGGCCCCACCCAATTTTAAATATTAATTTTAAAGATATTTAATTTAGCATTTCGATGTGCCTGAAGCAAAATACAAGAGAGAATTTTAGCTTATGCTCAGTCCATCATCTTTATCTGAAAATACAAAAATCTCCATGGAGTACCATGGATTTTACTCTTGCATAAAACATTCCATAGGGAAAAATGGAACCATGATTTGACCTCTCTTTACAGCTTGTCCAAATCTTGAAAGCAGCAGTTTTATAAGTCATGCATTCATACTAGGTACTGTGCTAAGCACTTATATACAACAGTGAGTAAGAGACACAGTCCCTGTGCTGTCACACATTATTGAAGCCCAAGAGTTAATGTGAGCCACAGGTGAATTATGACTGTCAAGTATTAATATAGTCATCTCTGAGGGGGAAACAATGGGCTTTAGATTCAGGAAGACCTAAAGACCCTGGTGCTGGGAAAGACTGAAGGCAAAAGAGGTGGGCAGCAGAGGATGAGATGGTTAGTTAGCATCACTGACTCAATAAACATGAATCTGAGCAAACTCCAGGAGATAGTGATGGACAGGGGAGCCTGGCATGCCGCAGTCCATGGGGTCACAGAGTCGGACACAACTTAGTGACTGAACAACAAACAGGATAAAATTCTAGTTCTACATTTCATAATCAGGTGACCAAAGAGTTAAGAAGTACTGTCCCCATTTGCCAGTAAGACAAGTGAGGCTTAGAGTCAGGTGGGTAAATTTTCTAAATTGTGTGGACTGAGTGCAATTACATAGGTAATTCCTATTTCACTGAGATAATGTTTGACTTGTTCTCCCTCTCTTTTCCTCCCCCAAGGCTTCTTCAGACAATATTAGCAGACTCAAGATCAGATCAAGGGATATAACTGTCTAACTCCATTCCATACCACCTGGATCAAGTCTGGTACACAGTGTGGAGTTCTGTGCACTCATTTCTCAAGAAGATTCTGAAGTTCTCTCTATTGCAACCACGTGGAAAGCTGGGATGAATGACTGCCAAGGTTCCTTCACTTCTAATATTCTATGATTTCAGGGGAAGAATATTAATGAAGACTTTTAGTTATGCCCTAAAAAGTCATAATGAAATACAATATTACCATAATATTTCAGATTCTGCTGTTCTCTTTTAAAGAAAATCTTTCAAAAAATCTCATCAAACACAGGATCAAAAACTTACAGAACTGAGTATCTCATTTCTAAACACAAAGGTGTGCATTTTACAGTGTTAAGATGGGAGTTTTTCCTACTACATGCAATGTGGTACAAGATACTGTCTAAAACTGTGCTAACATTAAAAGCACTTCATTATGCAAACCAAATTTATATCTAATTGTGAATTAATACAGGGCCCATAAGTATGTAATTTGGGTGAAGAAATAGTCTAATCAATTGTAAAGAAATCTTTTTAAATGGGATTCAAATTTTAAGAAATAGCTAAAAGATACTTCCAAAGTAATAGCGTTTCAGCTGCATTTTTGTCCAAGACATAATCTTACGTCTTTTCGAGAAGGCTTTCATGACACTGGAGAAATAAGACAGTAAGAACTCCAAATGAACAATATTTAAAAGCTTAGATGTTTGAGACTTGGAAAATGGATTCCTTTTAAAAAGGATCAAGACTGGTTTGTCGTGTTTCATTGAACTATTTGGACAACTTGTAGAGAGCTAATAAAATATTTTAATTGATTATATCTGAAAGTATCCTTCACATGGGTGGAATAATTTTTACACAGTTTACTTCCATAAGTGATTTTTAAGAGGCCTATGCCAAGTCAATTATGCATTAAGGTTCTCAAAATACAGTGTAAAAACCATATTGGATGAAAGGAAAAATAAAGATACTAACCCCGTGTATGAATGGCGTTCCTCTGCTGTATGTCACGCTCTGCTCTGGACCGCCCAGGAGCCAAGGGAGACATATGTGGAATACAAATTCTCATGATTTGTAAACAGAAAACTCCCTAGTCCTTAATTCTCAAATTAATGGGCCCTATGCATTTTTCTACAGAGAGCACCAAAGAATATGCAGATAATGCCTGAAATTTGTTTTGAAGAGCTCAAGACGCATCCCTCATTTGGCCATTTCTTTTAAAAAAAAAAAAGCCAAAGGCATAATATTGAGGCAGTTTTATAAAGATATTTCTGCTGTCAGGCAGGCAAATGAGGGATGTTATTTTCTTTTCTGTGCAAGAGAGGTGTCTTTAAATTTGAGAAGAAGACAGAATAACTGGACAGAACCTCTTCAAGAGAGCTGCAGGCACAGAGGTGTTGGTGCTGTTAACTCGCCATGCCACCAGCAGAACTGCACGGATGTAAACGGAGTGGCAACCAGAGGCTTCACACGGAAGACATTGTTTTTATGTTCCCCACCCATGCTTGCTGTACTGAACTCATGTCTTTTAATAACCAATCAAAGTTCTCATAATAGAAATCTAGGCTGAAATGTCCAACAGCTGGCTAAGGACCCATTATTCTATAATTGAGTAGAGGAGAACAATCCAAAAGATGCCTTCTCTAACACATGGCATACAGAACTCAACTGAGAAAATTTAGCTTTCAAGGTCACTAGACACGCAGGTGATGGCGAGCACTTTTGACTGCACTTAGCCTCAGCAGACACAGAAAAATGACCATAGAAATAAAGTATAAATAAAGTATATACACAGATGTGTGTCTCATTTGAATCTCTCTGTATATATTCTAACATGATGGAATATCTGTACCAAAACACCCAGAGGGATGGGATGGGGAGGGAGGCAGGAGGGGGGATCGGGATGGGGAACACATGTAGATCCATGGCTGATTCATGTCAATGGATGGCAAAAACCACTACAATATTGTAAAGTAATTAGCCTCCAACTAATAAAAATAAATGAAAAAAACAAAAACAAAAAACAAAACAAAAAAAACAAATCTTACACGATAATTTCATCGATATGTGTGTATATATGTACATCTGTATATATGTATACATATATATATGTATGTGCATATATGCAGATGTACATACATATCTTTTGAATGAAATAACTGCTTAAGCGCTATGACAAAGTGACCCTGAGCATGTGTGCTTGCTAAGTCGCTTCAGGCATGTTCAACTTTTTGTGATCCTATGGATCATAGCCTGTCAGGCTCCTCTGTCCCTGGGATTCTCCAGGCAAGAATACTGGAGTAGGTTACCAAGCCCTCCTCCAGGGGATCTTCCCCACCCAGGGATGTAACCTGCATCTCTTAAATCTCCTGCATTGGCAGGCGGGCTCTTTACTACCAGCGCCACCTGGGAAGCCCCGAGAACTCTACCAATCACGTCAGCTGTTTTCAGCATACGCACAGTTATCTTTCATTTGGGAAAGCTCTAGGATGCAGAACTGTTGCTATGCATTTGTCCTGTTGTCTTTCTTCTGTCCTGAGGCTTTATGTCACGGACCATGATTTATAGTACTAGCTCAAATTATTCCTGATCCTATATCTAAAATGGTATTGCACAAGAACATGTTCATGGCTATCATTCTAAAACAGGCGCCATTTGCAAACCAACAATAAACTACATGCAATGGCAAAAGAATATCATGCTAACTTTTGCACAATCACAAATTCCAGAACAGATTATTCAAAGAATTCTCTGGAAGGTAACAAGCTTATAAAAGCAATTCTAATAAAAAAAAATTTCTGCATTCTACATATATAACAAAGTTACAGCATGTCACTTGCCCTATAAATTGTCACTATTACCAATTGGAGCAGAAGGAAGTGTACACATAAAGATATATATGTGCATAATTTTATATTCCCAGAGGAAATTGAAAAATTATAGACATTAAATAGTGCTTTAATTGCATCATGAAAAATGACATTTAAGCAATGGTTCACAGTCCTACAAAGGTAAAGTCAAGCGTATATGCTGCCTAGTCTAGGGCGGGGAGAATGGCTTTTAGAGGTGATCAGGCCTGGGAGCAAATTCTGACCTTGCCATTAGTTGGACCTGCCACCTCTGGCTGATTCCTCTACTGCTCTGAGACTGAGGTTCCTATCAGTAAAACAGAGATATTAATTATCTATTTTGCACAAAGTTGTGGGAATTAAAGGAGAATGACTAAGTCCCTATACACTGTTGATTTAATTATCAAACTATTAAATAAGTACTAAATGCTAAAATTAGAAAGGGGTGGAATGGATTGGGAGATTGGGATTGACTGATATGCACTACTATGTTTTAAATAGATAACCAACAAGGACTGTATACTGCAGGGAACTCTATTGAATGCTCTATGGTGACTAAATGGGAAGGAAATCCAAAAAAGGGGATATGTGTACATGTACGGCTGATTCCTTTGCTATACAGCAGAAACTAACACAATATTATAATGTAACCGTACTCCTAAAAAAAATCTAAAATTGGAGATTTATGGTTCCTCAATGGATTACATACCAGCCAGTATGATTAAGATTATACCATATCTGGCCAGATTTAAGACAAATTCAATACACCTATTTTCAGCTCTCAAATGCTGTGATTATCTAAGCATATATGAGAGAAGAATGTAAAACTCCTCTGAAGATGAGTTTTAAGAAAATTACTCTAAAAAAAAAAAAGAAAAGAAAACTACTCTAGAATATATGTGAGCACAATATTTAGGCCTCAGTGGAGTATTTTCATTTATCTGCTTTCTGATAAATCTATATATTTTTGTCTATGCTCATAAATAAAAGCGGTTCTCATAAAGTGTGCCTTAAAAAGCAACAGGCTCCCTAGAGTCTGTCATACAAAGTAAAATAAGTTAGAAAGAGAAAAACAAATATTGGATATTAACACATACATATGAGATCTAGAAAAATGGTACTGATGAACCTATCTGTAGGATGGGAATGGAGACGGAGAGAAGAGACTTGGGGTCACTGTGGTGTGGGAAGGAGAGGGTGGGACAAACTGAGAGAGGAGCCTCGACATATATAGACGATCATGTGTAAAACCAGTAACTAGCAGTAAGCTCAGCTTGGTGCGCTGTGATGACCTAGAGGGGTGGGATGGTGAGTGGGTAGGAGGGGAATTCAAGAGGGAGGGGATATATGTATACATATGGCTGATTCATGTTGTTGTGCAGCAGAAACTAACACAACATTGTAAAGCAATTAGACTGCAATTAAATTTTTTAAAAATTTAAAAAAAGAAAAAAAGAGCAGTAGACTCTGTGCTTGTATTTCTCACTCTTCTTTAAAGAAATACTTTGTATTTCTCTCTCTTTTTAAAAGGCTCAGCTCCAATATTTCTCCCTCATGAAAACTTTCTGTGTCTACTCCGCCCCATGGAATAGTCTCCACCCTGGAAAATGCTTGGGGTTTGTTTGGAGATACAAGATTGCCCTTCCTTGTTGAGCATTGGAGAGGGAATTGCAGCTCCAATTCTTGCTTAGAGATGAGCTAAAGGTCTCTAAATGCCTCACACACATAGGCATTACCTTTTTTTTAAAAAAAAAAGAAAGCTTTTTCATCTTTTCCACCAACAGAATTTCCATTTCCATGTTGACTATTCATTTAGATTTTAGGTGAACAGATGAAGATTGTGAGAGTTCTGTTTTCAACAACTAAAGCTCTGCCCATTGCTGGCCTAGTGTATTCACATGTGGTTCAACACATACTAGGTTGGGCCTTAAATATGCTCCAACCACATGATCTTCCCAAGCTATCCTAAAAGGGTGAAAAGGGCCTGAGCCCTGCTGCGCTTTCACCTCTTGCTCCTCCAGCCCCACCATCCAGCCTTGTCCACCCTGATCTGTGCCCTGGGAAGCCAAACTATGATGACCAGGCACACAGTTCCCTTTTCTACAGGCCCTCAGTTTGATTTGGCCAATGGCAGAAACTGGCAGACTGGAGAATGAGCAGAGAGTGAGACTGAGGTGTATACTCCCCTGACTCACTCCCTGCCAGGCTGTCATCATGTCTCTCAGCTGCTGTCAGGTCCCTAACTTCATAGCTACCTTCTCCTGGGTTCCAGTAACCATTTTTTTCTTATCCGAGGCTCAGTTGGTAAAGAATCTGCCTGTGATACAGGGGAACCCAGGTTCAATCCCTGGATCGGGAAGATCCCCTGGAGAAGGGAAATGCTACCCACTCCAGTATTCTAGCATGGAGAATTCCATTCTCAGAGGAGCCTAGTGGGCTACAGTCCATGCGGTTGCAAAGAGTTGGACGTGACTGAGCAACTCACAGCTTCAGGCCTGTAGGAGAGAAATGGCTTTTCTCTGTTGCTGTCTCTGAAGGCTGGGACTATCCTTTGTTGATATCCCTAAACCTAGCCCAAACCACTGTAAATAGCCCCTTACTCTTTCTCTCAAATAACACCAGTCTGAATCTGCCATCTGGTTCTTTCCAGGACCCTGACGAAGCTATGAATCTAGTCTCAAAACACCAGAAAGTGAGTCACACTGAACCAAAGTGTCAGGTGTTGTAGGAATAGCTGCAGTGACTAAACAATACTTCTTTACCAGGAGAGTATAACAGCAACTGTTACAACTGGATTTATGCTACAAACCAATCAAGGGGAGAATGAAGGCTTTAGAAAGAAAATGACAGTATTAACAAGAAAAATCTAGCTGAAAAATATTTTATAATCCCATGCAAATATCATAAGTCCACCAAAATGCATCTTTTTTTCTGCTCCTACGATCACTGAAGAACATCATGAAATGAGAAAAAGAGGGAGGTGAAATTCCTGAATCTTATTTAATAAAAGAGCTGAGAAAAATGGACACATTTTGATGAACAAAGCACTGGAGCCCACGGAAGCTTTAGTGCATTCAAAGCTGTACTCTTAACTACATCATAGAACCTAACACAGAAATGTAAGTTTATTTAAACATAAAACATTTCACTGAGGAAGGAGGAAATATGGGGGAGTAGAAAGACCCTGAGCTCACCTCCTCTCATGAGCACAGCAAAACAACAACTATCTGCAAAACAACCATCCATAAAAAATGACTAGAACCCACCAGAAAAGATCTTCTCCAACTAAAGACATAAAGAAGGAACCACAACAAGATAACTAGGAAAGGCAGACTCAAGATATAATCAAATCCCATACCCCTGGGTGGGTTGACCCCCAGACTGGAGAATTATATTGCACAGGTTCTCCCAAAAGGCATAAAAATTCTGGACCCCATGTCCAATTCCCCAGCCTGTGTGGTCCTGCATCAGGAAGATCATCGCCTAAAGCAGTAGTCCCCAAGCTTTTGGGCACCAGAAACTGGTTTCATGGAAGACAATTTTTCCATGGACTGGCAGGGGAGGGGGAAAGTTTTGGGATGATTTAAGTGCAAATGATTACACTTATTGTGCACGTTATTTCCAGTCTAATTCTGCTGCTGATCTGACAGGAGGTACCAGTCTGTGGCCCAGAGGCTGGGGACCTCTGCCCTAGAGCATTTGACTTTGAAGGCTCCTGCTAAGTCACTTCAGTCGTGCAGGGCTTAAATTTCAGGAGCTTCACAGTATTGGGGGAAATAGAGACTTCTCTCTTAAAAGGCCTACACAAAATTTCACATACAACCAGGATCTAAGACAAAAGCAGCAATTTGATAGGAACCCGGGCCAGACCTCCCTGATTGTCTTGAGAGTCACCCAGAGAGATGGGAGACAGCTGCAGCTCACCAAGGGGATGTAGACACTAGTCACAGCCATGATGGGGAACATTCTACCCATGAATACTGCTGCTGGCAGCACAAAAGATCCCAAATAGCAAAAACAATCTTGAGAAGAACAGAGCTGGAGGAACCACATGCCTTAACTTCAGACTATATTACAAAGCTACAGTAATCACAAGCTGGAATCAAGATTGCCGGGAGAAATATCAATAACTTCAGATATGCAGATGACACCACCCTTATGGCAGAAAGCAAAGAGCAACTAAAGAGCCTCTTGATGAAGGTGAAAGAGGAGAGTGAAAAAGCCGGCTTAAAATTCAACATTCAAAAAACTAAGCTCATGGCATCCAGTCCCATCACTTCATGGCAAATAGATGAGGAAACAATGGAAACAGTGACAGACTTAATTTTCTTGGGCTCCAAAATCACTGTGGATGGTGACTGCAGTTATGAAATTAAAAGACCCTTGCTCCTTGGAAGAAAAGCTGTGACAAACCTGGACAGTGTATTAAAAAGCAGAGACAATCCTCTGCCAACAAAGGTCCATATAGTCCAAGCTATGGTTTTTCCAGTAGTCATGTATGGATGTGAAAGTTGGACCATAAAGAAGGCTGAGGGCCAAAGAACTGATGCTTTCAAACTGTGGTTTGGAGAAGACTCTTGAGAGTTCCTTGGACTGCTAGGAGATCAAACCAGTCAGTCCTAAAGGAAATTAACCCTGAATATTCATAGCAAGGACTGATGCTGAAGCTGAAACTCCAACATTCTGGCCGCCTGATGTAAAGAGTAGACTCATTGGAAAAGACTCTGATGCTGGGAATGTTGAAGGCAGGAGGAGGAGGAGACAACAGAGGATGAGATGGCTGGATGGCATCACCAACTCAATGGACATGAATTTCAGCAAACTCCCGGAGATGGTGAAGGACAAGGAAGCCTGGCATGCTGCAGTCCATGGGGTCACAAAGAGTTGGACATCACTGAGTGACTGAACAACAACAGTAATCAAAACAGTGTGGTACTAGCACAAAAACATATATATCAGTGGAATAGGACAGAAAGTCCAGAAGTAAACCCACATACTTAATCAATAATAATCAACTTGAACTTTGATAAAGATGGCAAAAACATACAATGGAGAAAAGACAATTTCTTCAATAAGTGAAAACTGGACAGCTACATTTAAAAGGATGAAATTAGAACATTCTGTCACACCACATACAAAAATAAACTCAAACTGAATTAAAGGCCTAAAAGTAAGACCAAACCCCTAAAACTCTTAGAAGAAAACATAGGCAAAACACGCTTTGATATAAATCACAGCAATATTTTTTGGGTTCATCTCCTAAATTAAAGGTGATAAAAGCAAAAATAAATGGGACCTAATTAAACTGAAAAGATTTTGTGCAGCAAAGGAGACAACTGAAAAACAAAAAGACAACCTACTGAAAGGAAAGAAATATTTTCAAATGATATGACTGATAAGGGATTAATAACCAACATACATAAACAGCTCAAAGGACTCAATATTAAAAAAAAAAAACCAATTTAAAAATGAGGAGAAGAACTTGATAGTCATTTTTCCAAAGAGGACATGCAGATGGCCAATAGGAACATGTAAAGAAACTCCACATTGCTAATATTAGAGAAATACAAATCAAAAGCACAATGAGATGTCACCTCACACTTGTCAAAATGACTGTCAACAAAAATAATACAAATAGCAAATGTTGGTGAGGATGTGGAGAAAAGGGAACCTTTATACATTGTTGGTGGGAATGTAAGTTGGTGCATCCACTGTGGAAAACAGTATAGAGGTTTCTCAAAAAACTAAAAATAGAACTACTATATGACCCAGCAATTCTACTCCCGGGTATTACTGAAAAAAATTTAAAAGTCACTAATTGAATAAGATGCATGCACCTCAGTGTTCACAGCAGCATTATTTACAACTGCCGAGACATGAAAGCAACCTGAGTGTCCATCAACAGATGAAGAGATAAAGAAGTGCTACATACATACAACGAATACTACTCAGCCATAAAAAGAAAATAAAATTTAGCCATTTATAGCAACATGGATGGACTTAGAGGGCATATACTAAATGAAATACACCAGAAAAATATAATACATACTATCAGTTATATGTGGACTCTGAAAAATATAACAAACTAGTGAATATAACAAAAATGAAGCAGACTCACAGATGTAGGGAACAAACTAATGGTTACAAGTGGAGTCAGGTGGGAGGGGCAGCATGGGGGGAGAAGTGGGAGGTACAAACTATTGGGTTTAAAATAGGCTCAAGGATGTGTTGCACAACAGGGCTATATAGCCAATATTTTCTAATAACTATAAATGCAAAGTAACCTTTAAAAACTCTATTTTTAAAATTAAAATAAAAATGAATTCACTGAAAACCAGAATTCCATATTAACATAATTATGATTTGCCCTATTCTCCTTCCTTAAAATCTTGTATTTCAATAAACAACACTATTTTTATGTGACAATGGGCTTTTCACTTAAATTAAGGACTTTCTCCTGAACTTCCTCTGATTTTTTTTCTCTGATTTTTACCTTCCACAGTCCAAAAAGTTCCTATTGGGATAATGGTCTTAGCAGCCTCATTTGCCCAGAGACCTTCCACAGTCCAAAAAGTTCCTATTGGGATAATGGTCTTAGCAGCCTCATTTGCCCAGAGAAGCCGTTTAATTCACCTTCCAAATCTACTTGTACTCACCCTTCTTAAATTTTTCTTCTCCTCCTTTTTCACTTCCTCCTACTCTCACCCAAGGACACCTAAAAAAAAAAAAAAAGTTCAGCTTGAAATGTACATTGAGATCTCATCCATATTCTGTACCAATTTCCAGACCATAAAACTCCTTATTGGCAGAGACAGTGTTCTATGATAATGCCTAAAATAGTCCCTTTTACCGTGTGCTTAAAATAAAGCACACCTTGAAAGTACTTTCAGCTTCATGCAAATACAGAAGTCAAAGAGGCCAAAAGAGGGGTCCCTTTTCTTTTCCCCTTTTGTTAATGAACACAAAGATTCTTTTCACAGGAACACCTAAGAGAGAAAGCTAGCTTAGGGATTTGGTAAGAGTGGCATCTAGGAAGTGAGGGGGGCTGAGGGAGCCCCGATGACTCTAATTGTTTAAACCATGCTGGAATGTGAAGCCGACTATAACCAGCGCCCAGCTCACACCACTGATGGCGAAGGTGACTTCTGGTCCAAAGAGTCACAAATCTGAGCTACTGTCTTCCGAGGAGGCCAACCGCCACTCCAGCAGCCAGCTCGGGGCATGCACCTCAAGGCCTGCCACTCCTCGCTAACCTCCTCCTGCCCCCACCACAGATGTTTGCTGCCATTTGCACTCAGTAAGGAACTGTTGAGTATGCCCGAACAAGGATGACTTCACCCATTCCTTCAGTTTGAAAAGTCCACTCCCCTGACTCTGATGATGACCGATTTCCATTTACCCTTTGGCGTCTGCGTCTGGGCAGCGGGCAACTCATGGCCATGCAGCCTCAAATTAGCACAGTCACTATATCATGACTCATCAGCAAAGAACTTTCCCATCAGAACCTAATTAGAGTTCCCCATATCCCTGTGAGGTAAGCGGGTATGTTCTCCTGCAGGTTATAAGGAGGAAATTGAGGATGAAGAGGTTACCGGCTCTGTCAAAGGTTATTAAGGGTGTCTGCCATGGAAGAAGTCATTACGCAGTCATCCTGGTTCAGTCTTTCCACTCACTATGGATCCAGGCCTTTTCCTTGTGCTGTGACCACCTTATCATTCTCTGGACTTTTGTGATGGTGCAGAGTCCAGCAGATACATGCATTTCAAAAGGAAAAAAAGGTATTATGGTATACCCTCCCGGTGGCTCAGTAGTAAAGAATCTCCCTGCCAATGAAGGAGACAAAAGAGACGCAGGTTCAACCCCTGGGTCGGGAAGATCCCCTGGAGTATGATATGGCAACCTGCTCCAATGTTCTTGCCTGGAAAATCCCATGGACAGAAAAGCCTGGAGCGCTATAGTCTATAGGGTCAAAAAGAGTCAGACATGACTTAGCAACTAAACCACAAGAAGAAACTGTGCCCTTGCTAAATACTTCAGATGTCTCTTCCCATAATAACTCATATTAGAAGTCCTCTCTCAGATACTTTCCAGTAAAGGTATCTTGTTAGGTAGAATTAATACTGTCTCCTGGAAAGAGGGTTCAGAATAAAACATCTTCATCCTTTTCCTGGGAAAGGGACAATAAGGTTCACTCCTGCAACTTCAGAGGCCCAAGCCAGCACACAGGCAGCCTTGGAGCTCAGGGTTATCACCTGTTCAGGTTTGTGAACTTCCCAGAGCACAATGATGGCAGTCTCCCCAACACACTGGGCCAGGCCCTCTTGGCTCTTCAGCACGCTTTATGTCTCTCATGGGTTTCCCAGGGCAGGGACACAGCAAATACGGCAACTTCCTCTACCACCGGCCTTTTTGACTTTGCCGAAGAGAACCAGGATTATCTGCTTCCAAGGGAGAAGCACATTTCAACCACCAAAACCATGTCCTTTTTGCTTTGCCAGTTCTGCTTCCTCCTCCTAGCTCCAGATGAGGACCCGTCCCATGTTTCCAGCTTTTATGTTATTACTATTTACTTTCCCACAGTGTGATTGCTGTTACTTTCCTGAGGGACCAGATTTATGCTCACACGTTCTACTCCCACTCTTTGTTGATTTCTAAGTCACCAGAACCATCCCTGATCCGAGGAGGCTGGACTGTATATTTCTGCCATTTTACATAGCATGAATTGGAGTAGATTACTATTTCATTTGGGGAATGACTAGTTCAGAAAGACAATAAAACATGCTCTAATGCCACAGTAATTAAAACAGTGCTGCAGCAGCATTTGAGTAGACAGACAAATGGAACAGAATAGAAAGTCTGGAAAACAGACTGAAATACACCAGAGAGTCTGTTATATGGAAAAAAAAATGGCATCTAAAACCAGTAAGATAAGAATAAGAAACTGAATTGGGATAACTGGGTACATACCTCATACGGCACACACAGAAAGCCATAAATGTTCCAGAAAAGAAAATTTGAACACAGACTGGTACTGGATAATCTTAAGGAATCATTGGTATAATAACGAAATAGAAGTTATATCCTAAAAAATTTGACATGTCATTGATATATATTGATATACTTACAAAGAAAATATAATATCTGGGGTTTGCTTTAAATATTCTCAAAATGTGTGGGAGAATAAGATGAAATAATATTGGCAAAATATCCCTAATTGTTGAAGTTGGATGACAGGTAGTTGGGGCTTATTATACTATTTTCTCTAATTTGTCTATGCTTAAAATTATCTGTAATAAAATATCTTAAAAATATAAGAAAATACAAATGACTTCCTTGGAGTGGGGAAAGGCCATTCTGACTATGATTAAAAACTTAGAATGTATTAAAAAGTTTGAAAATTCAATTACACTAAGCAACAATAAATTCTGTATGACAAAAAAAATCATTTAAAAAAAGCAAATAACCTGGGGAAATATTTTCAACTCATGTCACAGACAAAACAATGGATAATCTTACTAACATGGAAAGAGCTACTGAAAATTGGTAAGAAAATTATCAGCAACCCATCAGAAGAAATGGTAAAGGACATTAATAGATATTTTGTGGAAAAAATGAATAAAATAGCCTTTAAACAACATGATGTAAGCTGGCCATCTTTTCAAATAGAAGAAGTATAAATTAAAACTATACTTTATAAATTCCAGGTTTTGACTTGTCTGATCGATAAAAATGTTTTCTAATACTCTTTTGAGGAGACCATAGGAAATCAGTCATTTTCATACACTGCTGATGGGAATGTGACTCCAAGGAGCAATTTGGAAACATTATTAAAATTTCAAATGCATCTACCCTTGACCCAAAATCTCACTTCTGGGAATTTTTTCTACAGATGGTCTGCTTTCATGCAAAATAATATACTGCCATGATAGTCTTTGGAGCATTGTTTATAATAGCAAATGATTGGGAAAAAACCCTAAGTGTCCATCAAAAGAGTATGTGTGTGTGTGTAGGGGGGGGTGGATACATATATATACACTTAAAATGGAATATGATGCAGCCATTTGAAAAAAATGGGATTTCCCTAGCGGTCCAGCAGTTAAGACTCTATACTTCCACTGCAGAGGGCAGAGGTTCCATCCCTGGTTGGGGAACTAAGATCTTGCATGTTGCATGGCACAGCCAAAAAAAAAGGAGATACTCCCTATATTCTGCTGTGAAAAAGTTCTAGGATATATATATATATATATACACACACACACATATATGAATAGAGATACTTATAAATATATGAATATCGTGTCATTTTTGTGTGTTGGAGAGGGAACAAAAACTACTATATGTATTTATACTTATATGCATAAATATACTCAAGAACAGTTTAAAGGAAACTAATAAAAGTGATGACCTGTAGGTGGAGGGACAGGGGTAACTAATACACCTAATAAGAGGACAGAAGTGGGATGGAGACTTCTCAAAGCACATCTCATTTCATTGTTTTGAGTTTTGATCAACATGAATGCATAATTACTCAAAATTTAAATTACAACAGGGTTTGAGTGGCTCTATAGTTTATGGATAAGCACCTACTGTACATTTAAAGCTCAACAGTTCTCTCTAAATGAACCAGGGACTTTGTAAATCCAAAGAGCAAATGATACAAAAACATTTCAGAGCCAAGTAAAAATGCTATCATTTAGTGGTAGGGATGGGAGTCCCAGACAAGTCACCATCTTAATTACATTTTGCAAATTCCACTGGGAAAGCCCCTGAGATCTTAATAAGAACACAGTCACAGTTGTCTGCAATATGACAGCGGATTAAGAATGTAGGAAAGGGAGATGACAGCCAGGAAGCACTGCCTCCCAGCAGAACAGGAGTGGTCTATCCATTTGAATCTACTATGACTGCTGACTATTAGCAACACATCCCTCTCATTGCAGGCCAATATGTTCTAACCTTTTCATTCCTATAGTCCAGACCCCAGATTCCATATTTAGAAGGATTTAAATAAACTGTTTTGGAAAAGACCCTGATGCTGGGAAAGACTGATGGCAAAAGGAAAAGAGGGCGGCAGAGGATGAGATGGTTAGATAGTATCACCGACTCAATGGACATGAATCTGGGCAAACTCCAGAACATGGTGAAGGACAGGGAAGCCTGGGGTTCTGCAATCCATGGGGTCACGAAGAGTCAGACATGACTGAGCAACTGAACAACAACAATGTAGAAGATAATCAGTAAACCAGTTTTTAAGATGTAAAACAAAATGCACAACTGCCATGAAAAGCATGTTCCACAAAAAATAATTACCTTAATATGATGTACAGAATTTTGACAAGCACACACAAAATTTTTTTTATGTTCATTAGCCCACATTGTTTATTGCCCCTAAAGAGCAATTTCTGTTAGGCTCTTTGAACTATGAGAAATGGCTTATCTTCCAGGACTCCAATTGAGGTTCTGAAATCTCAGAATTCAGCAGCTCCCCATCTCCACATGACGGCTTCAGAGGTTCTATAACCCACTCCCATAGGAAAGGATGCAATGGCTCCTTGTGCACACAGTTAGGGGGGAAATTGCTATTTAGCTGAGTAACAAGTTAAATATTTAGCTCGTGGCCTGTTTCTCAGCATTTCAGTTTCCTCACACGTTGAATCAAGTATTGAGAGTTAGTGCTAACATTGGGCAAGTCACTTAACCGCCTTGTGCCTCAGTTTCCATACTGTAAAAGAAGATAATAAAAAGTACAACCTCAAGGGAGTGAGTGAACATCACAATCACTTAGAATCATGCCTGAAGACAGTGCAAACTCAGTAAATATGAGCTGCCTACCTGTAACATCTTAGAGATGAGTATGTTGAAAACTCTGTCTTTGGAGCCAGACTTCCAGGGCTGCCTGAGAAGTTACAGAATGCATCTCTGTCACCATTTTCCTTAGACTAATTAGCTCTGGTACAAATGGAAATTATTTACTTTCAAAACTTTGACGTTACTAGTGTTGAGTGATTTATACGATCCTGTAGCCAGGAGGTCCCAGACCTACATTCTCTCCCTGGCAAATCTGTACATCTTCTTCCAAAGACAGTATTTGTTCATCACGTCTTGTCTTAGAAATGGCTTCAGGCAAGGGTTAGGCAGAGACTAGCAACCCCTTTCCCCATCTTCTGTGTGAGGCCTGGAACACGGGGCACAGAGGTAGACACCGCACACAGACAGGGGCGGAACCAACCAGCCCACTGCTTCCCCGGGGAGTTTAGAAGAGACACCGGGTTGGGCCAGCTCACAGACAGAACAGACATGCAGATCTGGGATCGGGCACCTCCAAGCTTCCCTTTTCCATCACAAAGGGATGTTAGAGTGTCATGTGCTTAGTTGCTCAGTCGTGTCCAACTCTTTGCGACCCTATGGACTGCAGCCCGCCAGGCTCCTCTGTCCATGGGGATTCTCCAGGCAAGAATGCTGGAATAGGTTGCTGTGCCCACATCCAGGGGATCTTCCCAACCCAGGGATAGAACCCAGGTCTTCTGCATTGCAGGTGGCTGGCTTCTTTTATCGTCTGAGCCCCCAGGGTTATGAAGTGGAAGCAAACGGGAGGAAAGAACATCCTTAATCAGTTTCAATGTGTGCCTGTTCTCCCCAACAGTGGCTCATCATAACATCATGCAAACTGGAGAGGATAAGAGCGGAGGGTGGACAGTCAGGAGGACACCATCCAGAACGTTACAAACAGCTCCCCCAGGTCATCTGATCTTAGAGAAGAAAAGGAAATCAGATCCTGCATCCCTAATGGGAAATCACAGGATAAACATTTTCCTGGCTAAAAGTTTGAAATATATCTCTGCCACACCCATTACTTCTTGCCTTATACTTTCTTCCTTTAAAACGCACATGTTAATTTCATAGAATAATCCAGTTTATACACTGTAAATGCACACAACTCATTTTTTCAGTTATTCAATCAGTATTTACAGAGCACTACCACATGCCCAACATGGTTTTATTCACCACCATAGCTTCATTCCCTAAAACACAGATGCTCCTCTCAGAGGTCAGACTTTCCAATGCTTTGCTAATGGTTTCCTCCATGAGCCCTCATGTAGGACAACTTCCTTTTTTTAAGCTGACATTTATTGAGGGCTTATGGGTGTCAGGCACTGAACACCATTAATTCATTTAATTCTCACAACACCTCTGTGAAGTGGTACTATTATTATCCCCTTTTCACAGATGAGTTTGAAATTTGAAGACAGGAAAAGTAACTTAACTCAAAACCACAGAACTAGTATATCACAAACAGAATTAAAATTCAGGTCTAATTACAAACTCCTCCATCTTAATCCCTACAACTAGTCTGCCTTCAAAACTTCTTAAATAGAGTTGGCCAGGATGGACATATTTGGTTTCTAATGGTTTCTTCTGCATTTTCTTTGTTTGCTTTGCTGTGATTTTCATCTTCTGAACAATGTCTTTCAAGCATCTACAAAATGATCATTTAAAAGCAATTGTATCCAGTCATGGGACCATGGCAGAGCAGGCTAAAAAATGACAGTCATTTGAACATAAATATTTAAATATATGCACTACACTCCATTTAGTGTATTATTCATATTCTAGGCTGACATAAAAAAGGTTTCTGGAACTTACCAGCTGCTTTCTTTTGTGATCTCAATGATTCACACCCAAACAAGACTCAAAGGACCCATTTTCCAAATCAGCTTCCTTATATTTACACCTGGTCATTGATGTCATTTGCTGTCTTTTCTGCCAATCCCAAACTGACTAGGGAGGAGGATCAGTCTGTATTCTCTCTAATTGCTTCCTTTCCCTTTCCCCAAACCTTGCATTTTCCCCCCTAAAACCAAAACCATAGTTTAGTGAAGTGAGTGTGATTAAGCAAATTATGAACCAGCTCAGGGAGCTACTCTAATTAGGGATATTTTCCTGACTCTGCTCACAGGAGGCCTGGCCTGCCTAGAATACCCACTCTGTCTGGGGGCGGTGTGTCAGCTGATGGCAATCACTGCTGCTATTTTTCCAGGTTAATGCGACATTAGGGTCTGAAGCCCCAAACTTGAACAATTATTCTCTTTGATATGTCTTTACTCAGTCCACTGATAAATGTTGCTTGTCAGCCCTGAATGCCCCAGCAGCCCACGCAACCATGCATCAGACCTCAGATTCTTCAATGGGAAGAAGAAGGTGTGCCCACAGGCAGTATCTGTCTCCCTCTCTCATCATATTTAAGCTCCCTGAAGGTAGGAGGAGCCTTGCATCTCCAGCAATGGGACTGGCACAGAGCAGGGGCCCAAGTGTTTGCTGAATATTGTGGAATGAAGAAAGGAGGTATAAAAAGTACAGTCACCTTTTCCTTTAAGGGGCACTTGATGGGACAGTGGATCTGATAATAAAACACTTGGATAGGGGATATACATATCACATACCACACTGAAATGAGGATGCATGAGCACTAAGTCACTTCAGTCACGTCTGACTCTTAGGAAATTCTGGACTGTAGCCTGCCAGGCTCCTCCATCCATGGGATTCTCCAGGCAGGAATACTGGAGTGGGTTGCCATGCCCTTCTCCAGGGGATCTTCCTGACCCAAGGATCGAGCCCACATCTCTTATGTCTCCTGCACTGGCAGGTGGGTTCTTTACCACAAATGCCACTGTTTTCCTTAAAAAACTAAAAATAGAGCTACCACATGATCCAGCAATCTCACTCCTGGGCATTCTCCAGAAAAGATGAAAACTCTAATTCAAAAAGACACATGCACCCCCAATGTTCTCAGCAGCACTATTTAAAATAGCCAAGACATGGAAGCACCCTAAGTGTCCATTTACAGAGGAATGGATAAAGAAGATGTAGCACAGATATACAAGGGAATACTACCCAGCCATAAAAAAGAATGAATTAATGCCATCCATAGCAACGTGGATGGACCTAGAGATTTCTGTATTAAGTGAATTCAGAAAAAAAAAAAAATACAAGATATCATTTATATGTAGAATCTTAAAAAATTATACAAATTAACTTAATTACAAGACAGGAAGAGACTCACAAACATAGAAAATAAAGTTTGGTTGTTAAAGAAAAAAGAAGCGGGTAGGATAAATTGGGAATCTGAGATTAACAGCTACTACTGTGTATAAAATAAACAACAAGGATCTACTGTACAGCACAGGGAACTATACTCAATATCTTGTAATAATCTATAGTCAAAAAGAATCTGAAGAAGAATATATATAAATAACTGAATTACTTTGTTGTGCATCTGAAAACTAACATAACATTGTAAATCAACTATAATTCAATAAAATGAATGTTGAAAAGACAAGGCACGCTCTTAGTACATATTTTATAGCAAATACTAGTGAGTTTTCACCATTAACTTAAAACAGTTAAAAGCTGCAATTGAAATACCAGATAAAAGTATCAAATAGACATAGAATCAGGAGTTTGCTCTGAGAAAACAGTAGTGGGAGCAATAACCAACACTCTCACAAGTTTAATTTGGTTATGAAATCCTTCAAGGAAAATTTCAGAACTGCAGGAACTTAATATCTTACTGAGACCTGCGATGTGGTTTTATATTAAAATACTGTCAGCCCTGCTTAGGCTTCTACTTAACTTCCTATACCTTCTGGCAATGGTAGTTCAAGACAGAGTTGAGAGAGCACTGTCGCT
Source organism: Cervus canadensis (assembly GCF_019320065.1). Taxonomy (NCBI): domain Eukaryota; kingdom Metazoa; phylum Chordata; class Mammalia; order Artiodactyla; family Cervidae; genus Cervus; species Cervus canadensis. The sequence goes on along the minus strand of NC_057400.1, from coordinate 30,171,059 downwards.
AGAATTCCTTTGGGTCTGGGCTCACTGGGCCCTGCTGCTGCTGCTACTGCTAAGTCACTTCAGTCGTGTCCGACTCTGTGCAACCCCATCCCTGGGATTCTCCAGGCAAGAACACTGGAGTGGGTTGCCATTTCCTTCTCCAATGCATAAAAGTGAAAAGTGAAAGTGAAGTCGCTCAGTCATGTCTAACTCGTCTGCGACCCCATGGACTGCAGCCTACCAGGCTCTTCTGTCCATGGGATTTTCCAGGCAAGAGTACTGGAGTGGGGTGCCATTGCCTTCTCCGGGGCCCTGCAAAACAGACCAAAGAAAATCTGGCAATGTCCTGCAGCCACGGCAGCACCACACCATGTAGTCCATGGATTTGGCTTCCTCTGTGTGAGTGATTATGCTGAGCACTGGAATAGAAGTGTCATGGTCAGCACCATCCATCCAAACTTATCTTTGGAGTTTTTCTTAGCTGAGGAAGTATTAACAAACTTTTTAAATGGAAAACTGATACATATATACACACACACACATATGTGTGTAAACACAAATATATATATATACACACACACACCTCGTTTTCATTTATTATATTTTTTAAATTGGAGTATAATTGCTTTGCAATGTTGCATTAGTTTCTCCCATACAACATCGTCACTCATCCATATGTGTAGATATATCCCCTTCCTCTTGAGCCTCTCCCTCCCCGTTCCTCCCACCCTACCCCTCTAGGTCATCACAGAGCACTGAGATGAGCTCCCTGTGCTATATAGCAGCTTCCCACTAGCTGTCTGTTTTATACTTGGTAGTATATATATGTCAATGCTACTCTCTCTAATAGGCATTCTTGAATGCCTACTATGCGCTATATGAGGAGCTAGAAATAAAAATTTAAGTAAGACAGGGTCCATGCCCTAAAGTTTGAATACAGTGATGAAGACAGTTTATGCACAAATGGCAAATAGGTGAAGGTTGCTACAGATAACACTGGATTGTGCAGTATTACTAACTCTGTTCCATTTATTTTTATAAAATGATTTCTAGTGATCCCTGTAGCTTGTAGTAGGTAGGGAAGTGTATTATTTATGCTGAAATCCTGTAGGGAGTCTCCTAGAAATAAGCAAGTCTGCAAGGAACAAATCTACATATGTTTAGTTTGGTTCAACAAAAGAAATGTCTAGAGAAAAAATGTTTTTTTCTTAACAAGAGAAAAAGATGCTTGCTGGCTGTGACTTTCCACAGGCATCACCAGAATAAATGAATGGGGGTGGACACACTGCCACCTGTGGTCTGACAGGGAGCATGTTGAGGCTGTGTCCACATCCTGAACTAGGAACTGGGTAGCCCAGCACTGTTTTCCAGCAAACTTCAGAGCCCTCATGTCCTCATTCTCGGCTCAGAAACGTCACCCTTCCAACAAAGTTCAATGCTCCCAGAAGCATAAGGTACACTAGATACGACAGGCTTGGAAAAATCAAGTTTCACTGATGACCAGTTTACTCATTGCAAGTGAGATGTCCAGTGTAGTCAGAGGTACCCAGTATGTCCTTGTCCTCCAAGGTGTTTGTCACGACAGGTTTAGCTTATTTTCCTGAAGGCACTTTAGATACCTTTTAGAAATGGTATACTTCCGTATGATTCAAAATAAAATAATTTTCACTTACATGAAGCATTTGCCATCACCTTACTGAGCACCAAGAGCCCTGACTCTTACAATGGATATAAGAACCTGTTTCCCATTTTGACTTGGAAAAGTTGGATGCAAATTCATGTGGACTGCTAAAATGTGTCATCAGCTAAAGCCAGCAAAGGGCTCTTTTGCTGTTTCAGACTGAAGCAGTCTCCTCAGTGAAACGTGGTGTAGTCCTTAGCGTCTGAGAGGCAGCCTCACTCACTGGCACTTCCTCCCTGTCCGTTGTGAGCATCTACGGAGTTTTTTGAAGTTCTTTTGTTGTTTTGTTTTACTTTCATATGATATCATTTATATGTGGAATCTTAAAAAATAATACAAACTTATTTATAAAATAGAAACAGACTTGCAGATATCAAAAAAAAACTTCTGGTTACCAATGGAGAAATAAGTAGGGGAAGGATAAATTAGGAGTCTGGGAATGGTAAAGAACCTGCCTGCCAATACAGGAAACATAATGAGATGTGGGTTCAATCCTTAGGTTGGGAAGATCCCCTGGAGCAGGAAATGGCAACCCACTCCAGTATTCTTGCTTGGAGAATTCCATGGACAGAGGAACCTGGCGGGCTATAGTCCATAGGGTCACAAAGAGTCAGACACGACTAAAAATGACTTAGTGCAGCACGTATATAGGATGGATAACTAACAAGGACCTACTGTACGGCACAGGGAACTATAATAACACACACAGAATTTTTACAAGCTGTAGTGATGACTATCAGACTCATTACAACTGGTCCAAGAACTGAGTTCTACCTTGAGTTCATTTTCAAGAGAGCATCTCACCCAAACAACTTATTCAACCCTGCTTCTAAGGTCTCCCACATCCATTTTTAAATCCTTAGAATTTCAATCTTGCTTTGGGAAGACGCCAGAAATTCAAATAACCATCTGATAATTAAATGACCACTATTGCCAGCACATCCAAAATAGTAGGTTCTTGGGAAACACCAGAGATCAAAATTCTATTAAATCCATATGAAGTACCTGCTGTGTGGTCAGCAATGTGATGACCACTTCAGAGTTGAAATGGAGTTATACTTTATATTTAAGAAAAGTCTTTAACCTAAAGAACTACTGGGACTAGATATCACACATGAAATGACTACAGTGAGAACAGGGCAGAGATGATTAATAATTATAAAAAGTGCTTTAGGGTACAGTAAGTGATAATAGAGTACATTCACATACAATAGTTCTTTTGATTTTGATGACCACATGGTGAGGTAGGCAAGGGAGATACTGCATTATTAACCTCATTTTATAGACGAGGAAACTGCGAGGTCCAAGGTAGCCAAGGGCACCTTGCAAATAAGCGGCAGAGTTCCAGGATAGTAGTATTAACATTGCCTCTCTGTTCTGTAATCTTGGTGCCACCTCACGCTGCTTCTTTGCTAAGTACCACTGAATAAGAGGAAGGAGCGTGGAAGGATGTGAAAGGTGAGCTGTAAAGGGTACTGGTAGGCAACAGAAAGGATATGGGGTCTTCATGGGGAAAGAAAAAGAGAGAAATAGGCAAAGAACATGACCATGGGCTTGGAGGCAGAGAATTGGGAGGGAACAACTTACTGAAAGGAGATGTATATTAGAAGGAAGTAGGAAATACAGCTTGATAGGAAAATTAAATAATCATGGAATTTGCAGAAAGTTGAAATCAGGAGTTGAGTTTTCATCTTTCTAGCAAACAGGCTATTTTTTTGGAAGGAGACAATAGAGGTTAAGAAAGGGGACATGGTGTTCCAGCAGCAGGGGGTTAGAGGAGTGGATGGTAGGGAGGCAAACAGTCTGAGTTTCTGGAATTCAGGAGCGGGGGGCTGGGGGGAGGAATGACCTGGCATAGTTCTAAAATGTTGAGATGAACATGCTTTACGGAATTTATCACCCAGTTCATTTGCACGTCATTAACAACAGCAAAGCTAAAAATACTCTGGTTACAAGAACAGGGCATATAAAAGGAGGATGACTGGTGCTTGGAAATTTATGATGGATTAAGTCATTTTAGGTTGGTTGACATAAAGCTTATAAAATACGCTGTCTCAAGCATTTAGGATTGACAAAGGTAAAATTACCTGCATTTTTAGGCTTTCATTTGACTTCCTGCATTCAGCCAGGCTATTATCAGGCTGAACTGATTACAAGCTGTTGTAGCTCCAACAGATGAAGGAGATTTGAATAGGGTGGGAGGTACTCTGCATCCCTCACCTACACTTAACTGAAAATAGGTCTGATTTTATAAAATTGCTTTTATTTGGATATTTCGCAAAATTTCATATGGGTAAGGAGTTCCATGGCTTAAAACAACCGAAAAGCCATTGATTCAGTCCAATCCTAGCCACAAACAGATGAGGAAGACAGGACAGAGAGATGCAGGGCCTGGCCCAAGGTCACAGGCAAGTGAAGCCACCTGAGGGGCATTTATAACTATTAATACTTTAAACTAGGAACTGAAAAGGCTCCACAGCAAAAGGATACAATCAACAAAACGAAAAGGCAACCTACTGAACAGGAGAAAATATTTGTAAACCAGTATCTGATAAGGGATTAAGATACAAAATATATAAGGAACCCATACAACTCAACAGCAAAAAACCCCAAATAACCCAATTTTAAATGGACAAATGACTTGAAGAGATACTTTCCAAAGAAGACATACAAATAGCCAACAGGTACATTTGTTGTTGTTCAGTCACTCAGTCATGTCTGACTCTTTGTGACCCCATGGACTGCGGCACGCCAGGCCTCCCTGTCCTTCAACATTTCCTGGAGTTTGCTCAAATTCATGTCCATTGAGTCAGTGATGCTATCCAACCACCTTATCCTCTGTTGTACATGAAAAGTGCTAAACCACTAGGGGCTTCCCAGGTGGCACTAGTGGTAAAAAATCTGGCTGCCAATGCAGGAGATACAAGAGATGTGGGTTTGATCCCTGGGTCAAGAAAACCCCTTGGAGGAGTAAGTGGCAACCCACTCCAGTGTTCTTGTCTGGAAAAATCCCCTGGAGCGAGAAGCCTGGTGGGCTACAGTCCATGGGGGTTGCAAAGAGTTGGACATGACTGAGTGAGCACAAACATCACTAGTCATCAGGGAAAGGCAAATCAAAATCACAATGAGATATCACCTCACACCTGTTAGAATGGTTAGCAATCAAAAACACAAGAGACGACAATTGTTGGGGAGAACGTAAAGAAAAAGGAACACTGTCCACTGTTGGTGGGATAGTAAAGATGCAGCTCCTATGGAAAACAGTATGGAGCTCCTATATGATCCAGCAATCTTGCCTCTGGGTATATATTCAAAGGAAATGAAATCAGTATTTCTAAGAGATATCTGCCCCCACCCCTATGTTCAATGCAGCATTATTCATAATAGCCAAGATATGAAACCAATCTAAGTCTGTCAGCTAATGAATGAATTATTTTTAAGTGTAGTATATACATTTGGGATTCATATGTAAGGAATATTATTCAGACATTAAAAAAGAGAAGAAGAAAATCCTGCCATTTGTGACAACATGGATGAGCCTGGAAGGCCGTATGCTAAGTGAAATAAGCCAAAGAAAGAAAGAAAGACAACTAGTGTATTACTATCATTTAAAAGTGGAATTTAAAAGTCAAAATCATAAACTAGAGAGTAGAATAGTGGTTGCTAGGGGCTGAAGGTGGAGGGAGTGGGAGGTGCTGATCAAAGGACACAGACTTTCAGTTATAAGATGAATAAGCTCTGGGGTCTAATGGTCAGCATGGTGACTTGTTGTTAATAATACTGTGTTGCATACTTGACATTAGCTAAGAAAGCAAATTTTATGAAGTGTTTTCACCATTACAAATGGTCACTATATAAGGTGATGGAGGTGTTAATTAACTTAATTGTGGTAATCATTTCACAATATGTATGTATATGCATATCAAATCACCATGTTATACACCTTTAACACAATTTTGTCAATTTCACCTCAATAAAGCCAGGGGTGGCTGGTGGGGGAACTGGGCAACTGAGAACTCAGAAAGCAAAAACCATTTAATGTACTTTGAAGCCCCAGGCCAGGATCCCACCCGGTCCTCTACTGTGCCTGTGGCCTAAGCCAGTGCCCTAAACCGACCCACACAGGTGGCAGGGACCACGACGGGGATACAGCCCCTGCACATGCTCAGCAGGCTGGCCTCAGAACAGCGGGACTGATGCCTACTGGAGCTTCTTCCCACACTAAGCCTCTTAGGGAACTTCTAATAAGGCAAGAGTCTGGTTAATACTTTTCTCTGACTCGTTCATATCTCAAGACTGGCTTATTTCTTTTCCCCACTATAGTCTTCTTGGAGACTAAGGCAAAAAGACACAACAAAACAAAACCCCACCTTACAAAGAGAAATGTCTGTGCCCTGGGGAAGATAAAGGAGTGCTGCAGGTTTGAGATTCTCACTGTTACCAAAGAATTATGACCCAGAAGCACAGAGTCATTAAATCTGCTGGTTTCACTTGTGTAACAGCACATAAGGTACCTGAGACTGCATCACCCGCTGAATCAGGGAGTTTACGGAGAAAAGCCCGGCAGAGTCCCTAGTAAATCTGTCTTTTTGCATTCCAGTCATAAAAAAAAAGCATTCCCTTCACTTCTTCACACAGGGCCTGCTGTCACCTTAGCCGTGTTTATCGAGACGGACAAAGCGTCTTTGCTGAAGCTAGACATTTCTCTTCTTTGACAGCAAACACTGATTAAATATACCCAGAGAAAAGTTAGGGAGACCAGAACACACCTTTTTGCCAGTTACTAAGGGACAGACTTTCAATTCTGGTATTTCCTCTCCATACTGTCAAGAAAAATAAACAAAGGTGGCAGAATTTTACAGACAATTTCTACTGAAGATATAGCTGTTTCCATTTTAACTTAGGTTGAAAGATTTCTTACCAGTTTTGTGAATTATCTCATCTAATTAAAAAAACTCCTAAACTAACTATGCTCCTGACTGTAAATTTAGGAAAATTGGAGTCTATACAGATGATATACAAACCAACAGTGCAAGCTGAGTTCACCCCTGGCAGGACTGGAAGGGACCATTTTGGGATGAAGGATTCTGAGGGGACTGTGACTTTGCCTGCAATGACACTAGTGGCAAAAGACATTTCCAAAAGGGCCTGTAAGTTATGGATTAATGACAGCCCTCTGTGAACTGATTAACTCCTTCATATTCAGAATGCCCAGTTTACCAAATGACAAATCAAAATGACTTTTCCAGCACTCACCAATACTGCAAACAGAACTGTATCCTAGTTAGCAATCTGGGCGAAATATGATGTCTGCAGTCTATCTGCTGATATGAGCAGTAGAGCCTGTTTTTTAATCACCTCTGTCAGAAATATAAAAATCTCCTTAAAATAGTTACCCAGCTCTTTGGGTTTCACAAGCAATTCACTAACACAAAAGCTCCTGATTTTACAATAGTGATTGGCACTGTCAGCTAGCTGCTGGGTTATTGAGATAGCTCGACTTGGTTTGAGTAGTAAAATATCTCCTGTTGCCTTTGCAAGTCATCTGCATAACTGCAGAGCTTTCTAATCCCCCGGAAGACCCATAATTATGCCAGGAGAAAATCCCCTGGCTGGTAACTGTATGCACAAACCTCCCTTTCGATTATTCCTGAACAAATAGCACTCAAGCATCATTGTGGGACAGGAAAGTGGGCTTCCCAGCATGCACTTCTCTCTCCTGCCCACCAGTAGTCAGTGGTTCTGAGATCACAGAACACGTCTGGGACTCTCCTTCCTTGGCCCCACGCGTGGGTACTTACAAATTAGCTAATGAAGGACCTATGGTTTTTCCAGTAGTCATGTATGTGAGATGTGAGAGTTGGACCATAAAGAAGGCTGAGTGCCAAAGAATTGATGCTTTTGAGCTGTTGTGTTAGAGAAGACTCTTGAGAGTCCCTTGAACTGCAAGGAGATCAAGCTAATCAATCCTAAAGGAAATCAATCCTGAAGATTCATTAGAAGGACTGATGCTGAAGCTCCAATACTTTGGCTACCTGATTCGAAGAGCCGACTCATTAGAAAACTCACTTCCTCTGATGCTGGGAAAGGTTGAAGGCAGAAGGAGAAGGGGACGACGATAGTTGGATGGCATCATTGACTCAATGGACATGAGTTTGAGCAAGCTCCAGGAGTTGGTGAAGGACAGGGAAGCCTGGTGTGCTGTAGTTCATGGGGTTGCAAAGAGTCAGACACAACTGATCAACTGAACAACAACAACAAATGAAGGAACAATAAATAATCTTCTGACCACTGCAGCAGACAGGCAAGAATGAAAACTGATAGATGTACACTTTTATTCTTGAGCTAGATAACGTCCACTGTACCAAGCTCTAAAATGTTGCCTTTCATCCTGTTGGAGAAGGTGTAAAGTATGCTTTGTGCAGACCGGCCTGGCCTTTGGTGGATTTATTGACAAGACCTACTGGCTTGAGTAACTGCAGGGATACACCATGTGTTCAGAAAGAAAATGAATACCTTCCACAGGCTTTCAGGACCTCAAAAAACAGCTGTTTGGCTTAGAAGATCTTATCTACAATGCATTATCATCAGGAGGAAAACATTAAAGGCATTTCTCAAGTTTAAACGGAGAAAAAAATCTGAAAAGCAAGCTGAGTCAGCTGCCAGTGTCTGCCTGAAGTTGTTGGAAATGCAGAGGTCTTTAATTTTCGCAGACTCTGCTCTGTGAACAGGGCACAACTTCTGCATGGTTTCAGTCACTTCTGTGTCTGTCATAGGCTAGAGGACAAGCTCATGAGCTTCCCCGGTGGTTCAGTGGTAAAGAATCTGCCTGCCAATGCAGGAGACGCAGGTTCCATCCCTGGGCTGGCAAGATCCCCTGGAGGAGGAAATGGCAACCCACTCCAGTATTCTTGCCTGGAGAATCCCATGGACAGAGGAGCCTGGTGGGCTACAGTCCATGGGGTCACAAAAGAGTCAGACATGACTTAACCGTTAAAGAACAAAAGGACAGCACATACAGTTTGCACTATTTGGTCTTTCGGAGAGTTGGGAGAGGGCAGAATGATAGAAAACTGAGTTAATTTTACACTGACCTCTAGGTCACAGCAGAGACAAGATGCTGTCATTACAATATCTTACAATTTCTATAAAGCTTTGACATTATTGGATGGCAATAAAGAACAAGTCATTGTCTATATGTCACATTCTATATAAAAAGCTGTGCTGGAAGCCCAGTTGTTTCTCAGCCTGAGTACTTACATCTCCAACCCCCAGAAGAACACAAGTTTTCCTCAAGGTTTGGTGTACTGGATTTAATTGGAGTCAGTGAAACCTTATTTAGATCCTGAACTCAAGGTCTGGTCATCACTGTCAGAAACTGATTAACTTGAGCCAGTTGCTAAACTTCTTCATCTTGGTTTCCTTATCTATAAATCAGGATGGTAAACTTTCAATTTCAAGACTGTTGTTGTTCAGTTGCTAAGTCATGTCCAACTATTTGTGACCCCATGGACTGTAGCACACCAGGCTTCTCTGCCCTTTACTATCTCCTGGAGTTTGTTTAAACTCATGTCCATTGAGTCGGTGATACCATCCAACCATCTTATCCTCTGTCATCCCCTTCTCCTGCCCTCAATCTTTCCCAGCATCAGGGTCTTTTCCAATGAGTCAGCTCTTCGCATCAGGTGGCCAAAGTGTTAGAGCTTCAGCTTCAACATCAGTCTTTCCAAAGAATATTCAGAGTTGATATCCTAAAGGATGGACTGGTGGGATCTCCTGGCAGTCCAAGGGACTTTTCAAGAGTCTTCCCCAGCACCACAGTTCAAAAGCATCAATTCTTTGGTGCTCAGCATGGTAAGAAGTAAATAAGAAAGAGTGAGAATTCGGTGAACTATTATATATGTTTCACAATGCCTGGCATACAGTAAGTGCTCAATAAATGTTAGTTCCCTTTTTAGGTTAACTTTTGATTGTGGCAAAGAATAGGGCCAGGTAGCATAAGAAGTTGACACCATGTGAGCTTTATTCTTGTTCAGGTGGCAGATTCAGCTGAATCACTCTCAGTCCTGTAAGCAGACTCTGAGGACTGCCTGCTGGAGCAGCTTGTTGCAAGCAAGTAACACAGTGCTTGACAGGTGTGAGATTTCTTCACAGAATACTAGCCATCTCTTCCAACCCCATGCAGAACTCACTGCAAAGCTTCCTGCTATTGACTCTCAAAATGCCCACCCTCTCAGCCAAAATGCAATGCATAATCTGTTTCATAGCCCTTAGTCATTTACATCCATTTTTCATATAAAATGAATGAGTCAGACAGTAAAGAGGCATCCCGGGTGGCTCAGATGGTAAAGAATCTGCCTGTAATGCAGGAGACCCAGGTTTGATCCCTGGATTGGGAAGATCCCCTTGAGAAGGGAATGGCAAGTCACTTCAGTATTCCTGCCTGGAAAATTCCATGGTCAGAGTAGCCTGGCAGACTACAGTCCAAGAGGTCGAAGAGAGTCTGGACACACCTGAACGAATAACACATCACACTTCCACAGCATTGTGCATGTGCGCACGCCAAGTCGCTTCAGTCATGTCCGATTCTGTGACTTTATGGACGGTAGCCTGCCAGGCTCCTCTGTCCATGAGATTCTCCAGGCAAGAATTCTGGAGTGGGCTGCCATGCCCTCCTCCAGGGGATCTTCCCCACTCAGGGATCAAATCCACGTCTACATTCTCCTGTACATCTCGTGCGTTGGCAGGAGGATTCTTTATCGCTAGTGCCACTGCTGGCTCCCAAAGAAACAAGGTGAAGGGGAGTGAGAGACAGGAGGAAACGGCCAGATGGAAGAACAGCTAAGGCACCCAACTGTAACAAACATCTTTTTCCTGCCAGGATGCTAAAAGCAGGATTCCAACCAGCTTTGCAAGTTACTATCTTAGCCAACTGGCTACATGTTTGATGGAAACATAGGGCCAACGTGGAAAAACAAAGCTCTTCTTCAGCAAATGAGGAATGGCCAGAAATGCGTTTGAAGAAAACACCGTTGTGGTATTCCAGGTTTATTCTCTCTGTGCAGCAGCATGAACTGAATTTATTCAGCTCCCATGCTTGGAGGCTGTTTCTCTAACTACCAATTCCACCCGCAATCTAAGACACTGGGCTGATGGTTCCTCAATCTCCACAGGTAATCAGTGAAACACCATTTTTCATGCTCTAGAAAATGCAAACACAGCTGAATTGATCCACTTCAAATCTTCCCGAACAATTCAACTATGGATGAAACGAGATGAGATATTTCAAAGTAATGTTGGTTTGATGTCCTAGGGCATGAGGATAGTGGATATCTGGATGGGGAAAGGTATCTTTTCAGTAGAGTTACTGGTTTAAAACAGAGGCACTACCTAATTTTAAAGTTTGTCAGACATGAATCCTATATGGTTGCATGTGACAACTTTTAGGGTCATAACACCACTGCTTTCCACAGTATCTATGGGAGGCTTGTCATGCTAGAATGTAGGCAGCTACCGGACAGGTCCTGTCAACTGCCTATAGTCACCTGGTTATACCAAATGCCCTAAAACCAAAAAATCAGACTTTGTTTAGAAATCTGTGAGTCTGATAGTTAAGGAAAAGGCAAAAACAAAACAAAACAGCAGTTAACATGATCAAGTGCAAGCCACAGGTCTGGGAATCTGGAGGTCATGTTGTCAGGCAGGCCAGGGTCTGGAATCTAGGCACAGGCCCCTTATCCTTGAAGACTTTATTCCTTGCATTGAATGGCTTCTATCCTTTCCAAAACTATTAGTTCCTTATTCTGCAAGGCCCAAATTGCATTTGTCCATGATCTTTTGGACATATCTTTACTAGGTGTTATTTACTATACTGTGTTTATAAAACTCCATCTTTATTATATAAGTAACATAAATATCCATGTGCATATATGTATATTATCAACAGAGTAATTATAGTTATATATCTCTTTCCTTCACTAGACTATAATCTTTTTAAACGCAAGAACTATGTCACATATATTGAGTGCTGTACTAGACACTGAAGTTTCACAAATAAACCTCTCTGAATTTGAATAAACAAAAGTGCAGATTAGTAAACAGTTGGTCTATGAGCAAAGAGAGAAGAAAGAAGTGATTAGTAAGGTCTAGGATGGGTAAAGTAATGTAAAATATAGCCAAACCAATCTCTCCTTTTGTGATATGGTTATTAAATTAATATAGGCTATTAAATTAATATAGGCTATTAAATCAGTGAAATTCCACACATGACCTGGATTTGGCAACTCAGTACATAAAATTCTTTATCATTATGGGAACAACAGCAAATCATGAGCTGCCAAATAATGTTTTTTATAGACAAACTAGTGGCTCAGATGGTAAAGAATCTGCCTGCAATGCAAGAGACCCAGGTTCAATCCCTGGGTTGGGAAGATCCCCTGGAGAAGGGAATGCCAACCTACTCCAGGATTCTTGTCTGGAGAATTCCACAGACAGAGGAGCCTGGTGGCCTACAGTCTGTGTGGTCGTAAAGAGTTGGACATGACTGAGTGACTAACGCTTTCACTTGCAACCCTAAACATTCCGGTAGTACTACAGAATTCTGTCTTTATTTATGCTGTTTTAGTGTTTTTATCAGCTACTTGAATGAAGATAAGATTTCCTATGAAACCTACTGAGAGCAGAAAGCCAGGAAAGACAGCTACTGTTTCATGGCAGAAAAAATTCTTGACACATTATATCATGAAGCTGAAATCTACACAACACTAAATATAAAATTATATATTTTGGTTTAGATTATCAACAGCATAGGCAGAGAATAACCACGACCTTACTAGACAAATTAATTTATATGAATTTTATAGTAACTAAAAACACCATGTCATTCAATATATACATATATATACACACACATACACATTATATACACATGATTTTTTATAAAAATATAGATAGATAAGATATATATGTATGTGTGTGAATATATATATAAATATAAAGACTTACAATTTTACATATTTAGTTGTTGTTTAGTCGCTAAATCATATCCGACTCTTTTGGTAATACTGAGCCACCTGGGAAGCTCTATATACATAGTGTTGCTGTTTTCATTCGAATCCCAAAGATGGGCAATGTGAAAGATGTTCAAACTACCACAACCGTGCTCATTTCACATGCTAGCAAGTAATGCTCAAAATCCTTCGAGTTAGGCTTCAACAGTCTGTGAAGTGAGAACTTCCAGATGTACAAGCTGGGTTGAGAAAAGGCAGAGGAACCAGAGATCAAATTGCCAACATACTGGATCATAGAAAAAGTAACAGAGTTCCACAAAAACATCTACTTCTGCTTCATGAGCAAATGTTTTGAGCAAATTCCAGGAGATAATGGAAGATAGAGGAGCCTGGCAATCCCTGAGGTCACAAAGAGTTGAACACGACTTAGCGGCTGAACAACAAAAAAAGGCTGCTTAAAGAAACTAATGTACAACTGAGTCTCATCTTTAGATCACAACATCTCAGTCAAGTAAAATTCCTCTTCATGAGTCTTGATCACCTCTGGAATACAACATCCACTTCTAATTAGACGGCCTATAGAACAAAATATCGAGGATGGTGAGAGGTCAAAAAACTTTGCCTAAATTATAATATTTGAGAGAGCTACACTTGTTTGGCCAGAGAAATGAAAACTTTGGTGAAGGGAGGGGGAGATTGAGTTAAACCTGAACTAGTAACTTTACAAATCACTGGAGAGGAGAAAGTAATTTCAGAGGATGACTTCATAAAAGCTGCAGGGAGACCTATTTGGGGTCAAGTTTTTAAATGCCTGACAAGGTAATGGGCTGCCTGAGATTGAGGAGCACCCTGCCCATGGAATCATTCAAGGAGAGGATGGAGGAGTAACCACCAATGAGGATGCTATCACATGCATTTCCGCACTTGAGATCATTATCCTTGAGGAAAAAGACCCCCAAAACCCTTTCAATTCTATGGTCTTCATTAAAGCTGATGGTGAAGGGAGCAGAGGGCAGGAGATAGACATCTCAGATCACTGAGTTGCACTGCTGAACTTGACACAATCTCATGCTACATCAACTCAGATTGAGAATAACCTGAGAAGAACTTTGTCCTGAAAAAGCCACACATGTGGCCGCCTAGCTTCTGTGGCTCAAGATGACTCGTCTGACACCTTAATGTAAAGAGGCATATGGAAAATGAGGCAGAAATAAGCAAAAAGGGGCAAAGAGCCAAAAAAAAAAAAAAAAGCCTATGTGAGCTATAATGCAGGAAGCTTAGGGTGAAGACATATAATTCTGAGTGGAGAAGGGTAATCACAGTGTTGTGGCTTCTCGCACAGATCATTGGTTTTTATCGTAGATCCTGGGAAAGAAACCACAGAGCAAATTGCAGTAGTATTTTCCTCTTAAACCAGCACAACCACTTCTTCACCACCAAAGGCTCCAACAGTCCCCTAGTGGGGAACAGCACTGAAAATATATATTTTCCTTATTCAAAACTTCTCCCTGCATCCACATATTTCAGCAAACACGTGGCCTTCTGTCCCCCTTTCCTTAACCCTCTCCCTCCACCAAACAGAACAACAACAACAGCCTGGGGATATAGGACCCAAAAAAAAAATCCTCAGACTGAAAAAAATGTTGTTGTTTTTTTTTTCACATAAAGAATGAAAAATACAGAATTCCTATCCCTTGTGTTATAAAAACTGAAAGGTAGGGGGAATTTTATAGACCCAGAAAGTGATGAAATGAAGAGAAAGACATCAAGTCTACCCAAAAGGTGATAAAATATTTTATTTGTTTTTTGGTTGTGAAAAAGAAAATAAATCATTAAAATGACTGTCAGAATGGCTCCAGGATAAGGGCATTGAATAAGAGTTGGCTATAAATGTTGGAGAGAGTAATAAAAGAGTTGGTTTTGTTTCCTTAGCATTTGTCTGGGCTGAGCCCCCCTATTTCAACACAGGAATCATGGAGGATGGTAAAAGTCAACCCACCAAGTGACCTGCATTATTAGTGCCTTCCTTGAGGCCTGTCCAAGACCCTCAGAGCAGCTGCTTCCCACCTTCACCCAGATTCCCATCAGACACAGGCCCTAGAGGACAAGGCACCAATCCACCAGCACTTCAGGATCACAGCATTTCTTATTGCCATTTCTCTATTTCACATATGCCTGCTTATAAAACAGGCATTTCCCCCAGTCCTTTTTTTCTCAGTCCTAGGAATTCAAGATGAAGAAGGAAAGGCTCCTGCCCCAAGCAGCTCAGTCTATAGTCTAAAGGGCCTTGGATTAATTCTGATGTTGTTTAATGATATAGTTCAAGTGCCTGGAGATAGACAACAGTGACAGAATAGCTGTTGTAAAAGCAACTGTTGATTTTATTTAAACCCGGGAAGGATTAGGTAAGAAACTGTAAAAGGGGTAGGATTTTCAACTAACCCATAAATGTATATCCCAAGATTTGCCTTTTCCTTTTCTATTTCAAAACATGTCAAGCTCTCCTAGGAACGTGTGATGCCTCAACGAAGTCTTACAAGAATGCTCCCCTTCAAAACTAAGTTTCTTTAGGTCTGTGATGAACATAAACATTAAAAACTTGGAAATAGACTGAGCTTTGGAATGAACTGTAACTAAACACATGTGCCAATCAATATTAATCTCTACAACTACCCATTCATCCAAATTTGGCCCAAGACAATTTATTCTCAGATTGATTGTCCAAATCACATACAATATGACCCAAGAATAGTACTGAGGACAGTGGCTTAGCAGGGGACAGGGGCTATGTGTAAAATGGAAATGATCTTGGCTTCCTTTCAGCATACCCATAATAGCACACATCTTCCTACATGTCAAAGCCCTCCCAGCACCATCACAACAAGGCCAAGGCTTTCAAGAGACTTTGCTAAGACCTCCCCTTAATACAGAGTGGTCAATCTGAAGCACTTCTGAGAAGATACCAGCATGAGATGCCCCCAAGTCACCATCCATTTGCATAACCAGATCTTTGTCCTTTATATCATCACCAGGAAGGTTGGAGGGCCTGGTTGCTCATAGAATCATTCTATGTTGATTATTAAGATGGTCACTTAGATGATACTGGACAATACAATTCCTCAAATAAACACATAACTAAAAACCTGAACTTACACAATATCTTTTCAAAATGAGCCATGGGGCTTCCTTGGTGGCTCAGTAGTAATCCACCTTCCAATGCAGAAGATACGAGTTTGATCCCTGGTCTGGGGAGATCCCACATGCCGCAGAGCAATTAGGCCGCGTGTGCCACAACTACCCAGCTCTAGAGCCCACAAGCTGCGACTGCTGAGCCCACGTGCCTAGAACCTGTGATCCAAAATAAGAGAAGCCGCCACAACGAGAAGCCCGTGTACCGCAATTAGAGAGTAGCCCCCACTCTCCACAGCTAGAGAAAGCCCGTGTGCAGCAACGAAGACCCAGCACAACCAAAAATAAAAATTTAAAAAAAAAAAAAGAAGAACAAGCCATAGCTCTGTGTTCAAGGCCTGTGTCTGTAATTCACATTACTAAACAGGCACCTTGGCCCTAGAGTCCACGGCCTGAAGATTCTTATTCAGTTGAAACCAACAGGAGCCAGCCTGGATGACTCAGAGAGAACAGTAATGAGGGGGTGAGTAATCACCCTCTTGAAGTCACTAGTTAGGATAAAAGCAGTTGTTGATTACCTGATGGGACAGGTTTCTCAGGCTGGCCAAGAAAAGAACAAATAAATCAATGTCATTTTCCTCCCTCACATCTTAAAACTCGATATTTAAAGTCTGTATTTCAGCCCACAATTCCAGGCAACCTCTCCACAGAACTCCCCATTAGGCCCCGAGTGATCACAGAGATGGAGGAGATGGGCAGAGATGGAGGCGAGAACATCTGTAACCTTAGTGGAGAAAAATCCTAGAGGACCACCACCTGGCTCTCTGCTTGTGGTCACTGCCTTGGCTATGCTAGGAATGTGTTCTATAAAGCTAAGACAATGTCTTATTCAAATAGGGTGAACACATGCGAAAGAGTGAAAGTAAAAGCCTCTGCCATGGCAGTCCATTTTAAAGACTTGAAGATTGAAAACCTTTCCCTTTCAGAGTTGTTACCAATCCAGGAAGCAAATCCAGAAGTGCACTAGGCACTCTCATTCCCTAATTAATCTTATTCTCCCCACTGTTCTCCATACTGCTTTACTCTAATTTACCCTTTTGGGGGGAAAAGTGAAAATGCTTGGCATTCAGTGTGGTCCGACTCCTTGTGACCTCATGGCTTCTCTGTCCATGGAATTCTCCAGGCAAGAATACTGGAGTGGTTCTTGTCATTCCCTTCTCCGGGGGCTCTTCCCAACCCCGAGATCAAACCTGGGTCTCCTGCATTGCAGGTGGATTCTTTACCATCTGAGCTACCAGATGGGTACCGTTTGGGGGGGAGAGGTTAAAATATTGTTAACTTGAAACTAGTAGACAAATAAGCACAGTATAGTGAATACAGACAACAATTCTGCATTATAATCAAGCTTGCTAAGAGACTACATCTTAATTATTCCAACCACTAAGAAGATAATGATGTGACATGACAGAGGTTCTATTGCTTCAGTGGTAACCATGTCACAGTGCACAAATGTATCAAATCAGCATGTTATATACCTTAAATTTACAGTTATATGTCAAATATATTTCACTTAAAATTTTAGAATATCATTTAGTTACAAAGAAGGCACTAATAAAAATATATAAACTAAACTAATTTAATAGATGGCAAGCAACCACCTACATTATTGCCTCCTATTTGAGTTCTATGGGATAAAATCCAAATAGGTTGATACCATGTGTGATCTAATTGGATTTATTGCTGAAGCTCCGAAGTAAACTTCAGTAAAAAGGCTTGACTACACACTTGATCAAAATATGTGTGTGCTCAGTGACTCAGTCCTGGCCAACTCTTCGAGCCCCATGGACTGCAGCCCACCAGGCTCCTCTGCCCATGGACTCTTCCAGGCAAGAATACTCAAATGAGTTGCCATTTTCTGCTCCAGGGGATCTTCCCAACCTATGGATCGAACCCATGTCTCTTACATTTCCTACATTGGCAGGTGGATTCTTTACCACTAGTGCCACCTGGGACCAAAGTATACCTGAAGTTTAAATGCAGAAGAGACACTGGGCCCCTGTGATCAGAGTGTATGGTGTGGGTGACCTCACTGTTCTAACACGTTCATTCACTGTCCATCTGGTGGTGCTATCCTGGGTAGTCAGCACAGATCTGCCATCCCAGAATAACCAGCTCTGCCCTGGTTTATCCTAGGATGGACCCACATTCAACAAACAGGAGAAACATAGCTATTTAGTGGAAAGGACTCGATGTTCCCAGGTTAAATATGGAAAGTCACCGTGGTGAGAACCAGAGAATTGTGCATGGGCTTGACATGTGTAGACACAGAGGAAGTTTTCATCTCTTTTCTAGAAAGACTTCCTGAAGATGAAATTTCAAGAGCCACTTCGGGTTAAATTTGAAATGCTATCTTTTGGTTGGATTGGTGATAACCACTTTTCCAGAAAGAGCCACAGGATAAGAAAGTTGCTAACAAGCCCTAGACTGTGGGGCGTGTGAATATGTATCCTATTTAGGAACTGCCTTTGCCAGCTCAGCTTTCCTTGCCAAGAGCCAGCCTAGAGCAAAGTTGTTTTTTTTTTAAACTTCCTTTCTATGTTTATTGTTGAGCAATCATCTTCACTGCTGGGAAAAGAAAGGGGAGCTTACACAAACTTTCAGGGGTTGTCATCCTGCAACATTGGTCATAAAACCAACCAGAAAGGGGAACAATGAAACCTAGCAATTCCAGGTTGACTCGAAATTAGAGTAAATTCAAGGAAATGCCACGTCTGAAGCATCCTCTAAGGGGATAAGATGAATAACCATCCTTCTGGAGCAGGCCCATCTGAGCGTGCCCAAGAGCACAGAGTGGACCCCAGTGTGCGAAGTGTACAGTCTCATCCTGCTCACCGCTGTGCCTCTCACCTGCCTCCCCACCACACACATGCTGGTGTCCATCTCCTGGGCACTGCCAATCCCCAAAATAGGCAATGCCAGCAAGAGCCAAAGGCAACCAATGGTATTCAACCCTGCCCACTGATGGAGGTGCAGGCTTTGGTATTCCAGGCTGACCAGACATGAGGGAGCTGAAGGAATACCAATCTGTTGACCAGGTCCATCCCAGGAAGCAATTAGGTTTATGGCCAGGAAAGAAAAGCCCCAAAGGCCTCGGGAACAAAAGCAGCTTCCTGCTTGTGTTCTGTTCTCATTCTCTGTCTTAAAGGCAGTCTGAGCTATTCGGCTCTGATCTCCAACAGCCAAGCACTGCTTGGAGAATTTCTCCTGTAGAGACCTGCCCGGCAGGGTTTTGTTTCTATGCTAGGGGATCAACTGTTCCAGCTGGTTTGAATAAGAAAAATAGGATGTAAGCATCCAAAAAGAAAAAATACTTAATGCAGGACAGGATCATAAACTCTTCAAGAGTAACTGAAGAAAAAGATGATAAAGGTTAACAGAGGTTCCACTGCTATGGGGAAGGCTTCCCTAGGAGTTTGAACTTGACAATCAAGAAGTTCCCGGGGTAGGAAGGTGAGACGTGCTGGAAGGGGAGGGGCAGCCACAGTGTGGGTCTCCCCAGTCCGTCCCCACTTCCTGCCTGCTCTGGTAGGCTGTGCCCATCCAGATTGCCTGGCTTCCCACTCAGTTTCTACTCGAGTCCATTGGGGTGAATATGCAGGTTCTCATCTATGCAGAAGATATATTAATAGCAAATGCCTCTCAGGAGTGGAAACGGGCACTGATGATAACATGAGTCACCACAGGAGGACCAGGACATCAGAAGCAGGAGGCTAGTTGTGGAGTCAAGAGACAATAATGGGATCTAATGGAGAGGAGATGTCAGATGGCTAGAATGACTGCTCCTAAGTCTTACACTGTGGTCTCTTCCCCCTTTCTGGTGCTAAATACAAAGTGAGAAATCACCACTTTGAGACTCCAGTGTAATCCTGGCTCTAAAATCTGATTCACAGCTACACTACTCACACTGAGGAGGGGCTGCAGGCTCAAGACTTAAGATACAGGTGCTGTGGACCACTTAATCCATGGCTGTGAGGATGGCCTTACAAATTCAACAAAATGTGTCTCTCCCCTTAGGTAAACCACCTGGTACCACCTGGAGATGGACAAACACTGTATAAAAAAGATTTCTCAGGGGTAGTCCTTAAACAAAAAGCTAAGTAAACACAACATTCTTTTCTTTGGAGCCGAAGCTTTCTGGTTACCTGAATCTAAGAACAAGAGGCTGTCCAAAAGACTGGCAAGAACATTAAATATTCTCATTCCTCAATGCCTTTCCCAGCAAAAAAAAAAGAAGAAACAGCAGAGTGATACCATGATCAGACACCCCCCACCCCCCATACACATTCAGGAGAATTACTCTCTGTTCCAGGGATCTGGTATCTTTATTATGCCCAATTAAGGTCTCCTTTGACTAGATCCATTTTTGGCCCCATGGGTGTACCCAGAAAGACCTAATGTCCCTCTCCAAATAGTCAATCCCCTTGTCTCTAGAAAAATTACATGGCCCAAGAGAGCACTCTCAGAGGAAGATTTAATTTCCATCACTTGAGAGGCACTTGAGGTTAATACACAGACTTTGGAGCCAGACCACCTGGGGAGAAATCCCTGTTCTGCCACTCAGCAGCCTTATGACATTGAGGGAAGTTCTCAACCTCTCTGTGCCTCAGTTTTCTCACCAAGATGGGGATTAAAGTGATAACCTACTCATAAGATTCTACAATGACCAAGTGCATTATAATGTTTAAAGGACTTAAAACACTGCTTGGCATATAGTAATAACAATTATTAATATTTGCTGATATTATCATTATCTTTATTCTTATACTCTTGGGTATGCTACAGAAGAACTGTTTTCCAAATTTCTCTGCTCTCAGATGCAAGAACAACACTATCTCTATTCCAGGATGATTTAAAGTCAAATGTTGTTTTTGTATAGTTGCTAAGTCATGTCTGACTCTTTTGCGACCCCATGGACTATAGCCGACCAGGCTCCTCTGTCCATAGGATTTCCCAGGCAAGAATACTGGATGGTTTGCCATTTCTCTAGGGAATCTTTCCAACCCAGGGACTGAACCCATATCTCATGCTTGGCAACCGATTCTTTACCACTAAGCCACCAGGGAAGCCCTTAAAGTCAAATAAAGTAATGTTAATTTCAGAATGCTTTCATATCAAAGTTAAGAGCCCAGATAAATTTTAAATGGCTGTGAATCCTTTGCAGCTATTCCCACCAAGAGTTGGAGTCTATTTTCAACACTCTCCCCTTGACTCTGGGCTGAATCTATGACTTTCTTTGGCCAACAGACTGTGCTACTTCAATACTTAGCCTCTTACCAGACACTTCTATCTTGTGAAGGAGACTGAGAGAACCTTTGGAGGATGAGACCACATGACAGAGATGAGTCGTCCTAGCTGAGGCCCCTATATCAACTTCCCAGACACTGGCTGAATATGGTGGCATGGACTGCATGGGAGACTAGCAGACCCACCACCCAGCTGAGGCCAGCCCCAATCACTGGCCCACAGAATCATGAGCAATTACAATGGTGGTTGTTTGAAGCCACTGAGTTTGTGTATCTACTGTTACACAATAGATAACAGATACAAAGGCCTAAACAAATGAGGCATTATTATCAATGACATGTCAAACACAAACACACGTGCAAAACCAAGCCACTTGTCTGTCTGCCAGCAGATTTACCAACCACCACATGGTGCTTCCAAGCTCTCATCCACCCACTTGGGGCCATTGCAGTCAGCACATCAGCTTGGGAAAACTAAGACCAATTAATGATATCTGGGGAGATGGAGGCAAGTTTTCTGCACCGAGGTGGACACCAAATTAAGTCTTTCCAAGGAGGGTAGTGGGAACTCAAAAGTTTGTTTCTTTTAGTCTGTGATAGAATTTAGGGCCAGAAATGCAAAGGTTTGGCTTCCTTAGAAGAACCTCTATTCTAGGAGTCTTAGATATTGTACGATGATGTGGGTAGATGCCTTCAAGACACAAGCAAACAAATTCAAGGTTAGTATCACCAGGGAAGATTCAGAGAGCCAGTCAGAACAAACCACATCACCTCATGGGCCCAGCTCTGTGGCTCTAAGAAAGCAGGAAGCCCTAAACACTCTAATTTTTCCTACTGGTCAAATGAGACAATGATTACATCCTAAGCTGTGATTTTGCTATGACCTAAACAAAAACCCATCTTACCCTACAATACAGGGGACAAAATACTAAGTCCCATAAATCAGTGTTGTTGTTTTTTTTCCTGTAACACGAGGGAAGAAATGATAATCAAGTTTGTAGGAAAACTGCTCTGAAAGATGTTATGAGAGACTCACAAGCTTAAGTCCCTGTTTATTACAAATAAGACCATTGCATCTACATGAAATAATCTTGCTTATTAATTTGATGAGGTAGGTCAGCCATTGTGCTAAAGATTTTTAAACGAGGACCAAGATCATTTGTCTGCACATATATTCATTTGCTCAACTCACATTTGTTTAGCACAGACTTTGTACTATCTATGCTGTGGGTGAGTAGGCCAGGGGAAAAGTTGGCAGGGTGGGAACACAGACGTGGGAATGGCAAGAATCAAACTGAAGCAGCTAAGACACTGCAGCTTTCAAGAGCCCACGGGTCTGGTCATCTCAAAAACCAATTCTCTGCTTGAAGCAACTCAGCATAACTCAGCTGAGCCCTACCAAAATTGCTGCAGCAATTTGGAACTGATTGGGCTATAAACCAAGAGTGCAGAAAACCCCTGATTTCATGCAATTACAGCACTGACTAGATGTAAGTGGCCCAGAGGTGGAGATGCTAAGATGAAGTATTAATATTAATAATCTACCTGAAGGACTTGCAGCTAATTTCATACAAAGCCTAAGCTGGGTCTCCTGAGCTCCAGGCCAGTAGGACTCCTGCCAAACCCCATAGAGACCCCTCTCAAGATACAAGCTATTTACAATGTGGGGGGGGGGCGGGTAGAGACACCCCACAATTCCAACCCACCTGGAAGCATACAGAAACAAGCACTCAGGATGCTGAGCAAAAGCCTGCACCTGGCACTTGGGAGCAACAGAAGGATACAACCTCCTGTGGCACAGACTTAAAAGCCCTCTAACCATATGCACTTAATAGATAGCTCAGCAGTCATTAAGATAGGATTATGAGGGCTTCCCTGGTGGCTCAGTGGTAAAGAATCCACCTGCCAGTGCAGGGTTTGATCCCTGGGTTGGGGAGATCCCACATGCTGCAGAGCAACTAAGCCCATGTTCCACAGCTACCGAGCTCTAGAGCCCGCAAACTACAACTGCTGAGCCCACGTGCCGCTAAGCCCAGGCACCGAAGCTATTGAGCCTGTGCGCGAAAGCCTGAGAGCCACAGCTTCTGAGCCCATGTGCTACAACTAATGAAGTCCGCACACCCTAGACTCTGCACCCTGCAACAGTGGAAGCCACCACAGTGAGAAGCCCACACACTGCAACTAGAGAGTAGTCCCCGCTCGCTGTAACTAGAGAAAAGCCCTCACCGCAATGAAGACCCAGCACAAAAATAAGCAAATCATTTTTTTAATTAAAAAAGATAGGACTATGAGAGCAAAGGTGTTAAGAAAATACTTACGTTAAACTTAAAATTCAAAGCTTAAATATAGAATAACTATACGGACAAGCTATTTACAAAAGGCAAAGTCACAGCAGGACACACTAATGTGTTTGTGACTCCAGAGTTGGGATTTTTTAAAACTGCATGATTTTTACTCTTCATTCCTTCTGCTGTCCCCTAGAGCCTGAATATTCTTGAACGACCTTGAACTATTTATATATATTTGAATGTTTTGGCTGCGTCATTGCAAAAGACACAAAATATCAATGGTAGGTGGTGGGCAGGGGGCAAAGGGCAAAGAGAAGGTGAGCAGGGACAAGTGTGAAAACCTAGAGGAGTACTGGCCACAACACTGGCCCGTGGGTCAAAGCTGCAGCGAGGTTGGACCATGTTCTGTGCTATTTGGAGGGTTATTTCTTGTTCTGCCCCTTTGGGACTTAGCGGTCTAACTTTGGGCCACCCATCTAATCTCTTTGAACCTCAATTTCCTCAACTGTAAAAAGTGAATGTTAATAGGACCTTCCTCATAGTAATTGGCATTCTATGCAGATGGAGAGAATGCAAGTAAAATGCTTAATCTAGGGCCTGGTAGAAAGTAGGAGCCAACCAATATTAGCTGTTGTGATGGTGGAGATAGAGACAGTTCACATTAGAGTTATGATTTTTATTGCTGTTATTATCATTATTATTATGATTATCATGACCATCGTTACAGTGTTCCTAATATTGTGTTGAACCTGTAACTATAAGGAAATTATGTTGCCTAGCTTTGGGAGATAACCCAATGCTCTCTGTATGTCTCATTGGTGGACATCACTTCTCTGATCTTCATATTCTTCAGGTTAATAGCAGACTCTTAAGTTCAAGTAATAGCTTGCACACCACCCAATATGCCCTAGGGAGAAAAGTGATGATGTTATGCAGATTCCTACTTGTTTTCTTGAACCTAATTAGGGTAGTACAATGTCGTCCTTTTAAAAAGGCAAGGAGTAAACCATCTTAGTAAATATTCTACAGAATAATGCTTTGTACTTGAAACATGTAATTACCATTAACAAACATGAGCACTAATGATTCAGTCTGCTCTTTGTAGACAAGAAACAGGAAGGGTAAACATGGCCTTGGCCCCATCAGTTCACAATCTCAGACAACTTCCTTTGGAGGCTGCCTCCCTCCCTCATCAGATGTAAGGTGGGAGGTCTGGTTACACGGCAAAGGGCCTCTGGGCTGGGAGCTGAGAGCCCAGCCAGGCAGTGACTACTCAGTAGACCAGGCAGGCTCAGGTCCCTGAGGCCTCATGAAGATATTCCTTGGCCTTGGTAGCCTGGACCTCGGAAAACCAGACGTTAGATTCAGTTTTCTTCACCAGGAAAATGAGGACAGACCTATCAATCAATACTGGTTGACTTGTGTATTAAACACCACACCTAAAACCCAAAGGGCCAAATGAATGAGGTAAAGAGCAATCATCAGTAAAACACATAACTTGAAACATGCTCACATGGATGCTGCCACCTCTTCTTGGCTGGGGACACACCCTCATCCTGTTTTGGATCAGGAAATATCTTCTAATCCTGAACATATAAATGTCCTATAATTACAAATACTCAGAATAGCAAGTAGTTACCAATGTACTTCGCTTGATGTGAACACTTTTGAACACTGCTTCTACCCCTCCTCCTTCCCCCCAAACACACATACATCCCCACCCCCATCTCTGGGACAGTTATTCTGGAAGTTTCTCTCAATTGATCAAATTAGTGCATCATGGGAAGCAGAGAAGTCTCACCACTAACCATTCCCTAGGCATCAGCCCTCCTCCCTTGGGCTCATCAGAAATATAATTAACAAGGCAAAACCAGGCTTCTGAATCCCAGGACGACAGTAAGAAGCAAAGGGTTAGGATGGAACAGGAAACCTGGCAAACTGCTGAGGAGATGGTCAAAGACAGAGTCCCAAGATGTTCAGGAGTCCACATGGATGCTGACCTAACCCAGCGTTCCCAAACAAGAAGCTGACCATTGTCCGTAATCACCTAATTCTTAGCTGAAGAGAGCAAGGGAGGTTGTCAGCTCCTCTCTCCAAAAGTGAAGAGTTTTGTGACCAAATAAAGTAATCAGCCTCTCAAAGATAAAGAGATAAGGGGAGAGCCATCCTCAAGGATGAGTTAACTCCTGAACAACTGGAGTATTTTCTAACAGAAGGCAGGTCCCCGGATATTTGAAGACTTTCCAGGACTGAAGAGCAACAATATAATCAACTGAACAATATTTAATGCATGAAAGCTCTGGAATCAAGTCAGGTAGAGGCTGTTAAGGTTACAAAGAGGATGAGCTAAGGTTTTATTCACACACACCTGGACCCTGGCTAATTGGAAATGGTAATAATTGGTGAAATCATACACTTCATCAAGTCCCTCCACAAAAATGGCTGTTTACCAAGGAGCTGGCAGAACTCTGTATAACACCGGCCTGTATCAGGGTATGTTGGCAGGTCAGAGCATTCACACATCCACATACAATGAAGACTCTATGCCATTTAACCAACGCTGCCTTGGAAGAAAGCCCTGATAGTTGATGAAATAATGACATGAGACTTGAACCTAGATGAGGAGATGGGAGAGTCGGAATATTTTTCTGCATGAACTGAAGCAAGTGTAAAAGACAAATAACAATTACACCAAATTTTAAGGATATTCTATTATATATTTATATTCCTATCTGTGATGGCTAATTTTATGCGTTTAACCAACTTGCCTGGGTTATGATGCCAAATAGCAGGCTCCATATCACTGTGAAGGTATTTTTTAGATATATTTAAACAAGGGAGACCAACCAAGATGGCTGAGTAGAAAGACACTGAACTCACCATCTCTCGTGAGCACACCAAAATCACCACTATTTGCAGAGAAACCATCAATGAAAGAAATCAGAACCTATCAGAAAAGTTCTAAACTAAGGAAACAAAGAAGGAATCATAAGTAGATGGGTGAGGAGGGGTGAACTCACAATAGAGTCAATTCTGTATCTCCAGGTGTGTGATTCACAAGCCAGAGAATAATTACAATTGCAGAAGTCCTTCCAAACAAGTGAGAGGCCTGCGCCCCACACTGGGCTTCCCAGCCTGGGGGTCCGGCACCAGGAACATGAGCCCCCAGAGCATTTAGTGTTGAAGGCCGGCAGAGCATAATTTAGGAAGCCCCAGAAGACTCAGGAAATAGAAACATCACTCTTAAAGGCATACACAAAATCGCATATTTCAGGACCCAGGGCAAAAGCAGTAATTTGACAGGAGCTTCAGTCAGACCTATCTGCCGGTGTTGGAGAGTCTTCCAGAGGGGCAGGAGGCAACTGGAGCTTGCCCTAGGGACACAGACACTGGTGGCAGCCATTCCTGGGAGTCTCTTCTACCACATGGACACTGGCAGTGGTGGACACCATTTTGGAATCCTCCCTATAGGTTATTATTTCTAGCACCCAGCCCTCCCTGACCCAACAGCCTAGAGGCACTAGTGCTGGGACGCCTCAGGCCAAGTAACTAACTGGGTGGGAACACAGACCCACCCATCAGCAGACAGGCGGCCTTAAGACTCCTGAGCCTGCAGCTGCCTCTGGACGTGGCTCTGTCCACCAGGGGGCCCAGGACCCAGCTCCACCCACCAGAAGGCAGGCATCAGTCTCAGAACCCACTGGGCCCTGGCCCCACACTCTAGGAAGCTGGCTTTAGCCTCTGAACCAGCCTCATCCACCAAATGCAAGATAACACAATCCCACAACCAGAAGACTCAGCCTGCCCACCAGTAAGCCAGACCCTGACCTGGGACCAGATGGGCTGTGGCCCTGCCCTCTAGCAGGTGAACACAAGCTAGAGGAAACTCTGGACCCTGTACCCATGTCAAGAACTGCATTCTCCTGCCTCCCAGCAGTCTGACTCCAGCTGTGGAATCCCTGGTTCTGCAACCAGATTCCAGGATCTGTCTCTACCTCCCAGTAGTCCAGCACTAACCCCAGAACCAGCTTCATCCAACAATAGGCAGGCAAAAGTCTTCTGTATCCTTTTTGCCCACCTGGGTCATTGAAAAAGCAAGAAAGTTCCAGAAAAACATCTATTTCTGCTTTATTGACTACACCAAAGCCTTCGACTGTGTGGGGCACAATAAACTGTGGAAAATTCTGAAAGAGATGGGAATACCAGACCACCTGACCTGCCTCTTGAGAAACATGTATGCAGGTCAGGAAGCAACAGTTAGAACTGGACGTGGAACAACAGACTGGTTCCAAATAGGAAAAGGAATACGTCAAGGCTGTATATTGTCACCCTGCTTATTTAACTTATATGCAGAGTACATCACAAGAAACGCTGGGCTGGAAGAAGCACAAGCTGGAATCAAGATTGCCAGGAGAAATATCAATAACCTCAGATACACAGATGACACCACCCTTATGGCAGAAAGTGAAGAGGAACTAAAAAGCCTCTTGATGAAAGTGAAAGAGGAGAGTTAAAAAGTTGGCTTAAAGCTTAACATTCAGAAAACTAAGATCTTGGCATCTGGTCCCATCACCTCATGAGAAATAGATGGGGAGACAGTGGAAACAGTGTCAGACTTTATTTTTTGGGGCTCCGAAATCACTGCAGATGGTGATTGCAGCCATGAAATTAAAAGATGCTTACTCTTTGGAAGGAAAGTTATGACCAACCTAGATAGAATATTAAAAAGCAGAGACATTACTTTGCCAACAAAGGTCCGTCTGGTCAAGGTTATGGTTTTTCCAGTGGTCATGTATGGATGTGAGAGTTGGACTGTGAAGAAAGCTGAATGCCGAAAAATTGATGCTTTTGAAATATGGTGTTGGAGAATACTCTTGAGAGTCCCTTGGACTGCAAGGAGATCCAGCCAGTCCATCCTAAAGGAAATCAGTCCTGGGTGTTCATTGGAAGGACTGATGCTGAAGCTGAAACTCCAATACTTTGGCCACCTGATGCGAAGAGTTGACTCTTTGGAAAAGACCCTGATGCTGGGAGGGATTGGGGGTAGGAGGCAAAGGGGACAACAGAGGATGAGATGGCTGGATGGCATCACCGACTTGATGGGCATGAGTTTGAGCAAACTCCGGGAGTTTGTGACGGATAGGGAGGCCTGGCGTGCTGCAATTCATGCGGTCGCAAAGAGACGGACATGACTGAGTGACTGAACTGAAGTGAAGTAAGCACTAGCCCCAGGACACTCCCCAGTTCCACAGTCATCCTCTTCATGACCTAGTCCAGCAAATCAGAAGCCTAAAGCCTCTGTACAAGGCAGAGCCTGGCAAGTTTCTGGACCAGGGACCAACCAAGCCTACAAGAGTTCCAGAAAAACATCTATTTCTGCTTCATTGACTACACCAAAGCCTTTGACTGTGTGGATCACAACAAAATGTGGAAAATTCTTCAAGAGATGGGAACACCAGACTACCTGACCCACCTCCTGAGAAATCTGTTTGCAGGTCAAGAAGCAACAGTTAGAACTGGACCTGGAACAACAGACTGGTTCCAAATTCAGAAAGGAGGACATCAACGCTGTATACAGTCACTCCACTTATTTAACTTATATGCAGTGTATATCATGAGAAATGCCAGGCTGGATGAAGCAAAAGCTGGAATCAAGATTGCCAGGAGAAATATCAATAACTTCGGATATGCAGATGACACCACCCTTAAGGCAGAAAGTGAAGAAGAATTGAAGAGCCTTTTGATGAAAGTGAAAGAGGAGAGTGAAAAAGCTGTCTTAAAACTCAACATTCAAGAAACTAAGATCATCTGATATGAAGAACTGACTCAGTAGATAAGACCCTGATGCTGGGAAAGATTGAAGGCAGGAGGAGGAGGGAATGACAAAGGATGATAAGGTTGGATGGCGTCACTGACTCGATGGACATGAGTTTGAGCAAGCTCCAGGAGCTGATGATGGACAGGGAAGCCTGGTGTGCTGCAGTCCCTGGGATTGCAAAGAGTCGGACACAACTGAGTGACTGAACTGAAACTGAAGCCTACCATACTGCCCACACAGCGCACTGCAATGGAAGAACCCACACTGTCCTCATAAGGAAAACTCCTAGAGCTTATAGCTTGGGTGACAAGAGCAGAGTGTGCTTCTGGGATGAACAGCACATCACCTACAAACGGCCACTTCTTCAAGGTTGGAAAACATAACTAATGTAAGAGATACATAAAAATACAAACAGCAGCCAAGGCAAAATAAGGTGACAGAATAACATGCTCCAGGTGATGAGGGAACAAGATAAATCCCCAGAAGAAGAGCTAAGTGAACTGGAGACAGGCCAATAACCCAAGCATGAGTCCAGGGTAGTGATTATAAGGAGATCAAAGAACTCAGGAGAGAAATAGATGCACACAGCGAGAAGTTAGAAATTTTTTTTTTTTTTTAGAAGTTAGAAATTTTAAACAAAGAGATAGAAATACAAAGAACTGCCAAGAAGAGATAAAGAGCACAATAAATGAAAAGAAAAATATACTAAAAGGAATCAACAACAGACTAAATGTTGCAGAAGAATGGATCAGAGAGCTGAAAGAGTAGTGGAAATCTCTGAGGCCTAAAAGAAAATAAAAGAAAAAAAAAGAATGAAATGAGGACTATTTAAGAGACTACTGGGACAACATCAAGCACACTAATATTTGCAATATAGGGGTCCCAGAAAGAGAAGAGAGAGCAAAGGGGATGAGAACATATTTGAAGACATAATAGCTGAAACCTTCCCTAACCTGGGAAAGGAAACAGTCACCCAAGCCTAGGAAGCACAGAGATTCCCATACAGGATTAACCCAAAGAGGAACACACCAAGGCACACTGTAATCAAAATGGCAAAAACTAAAGAAAAAAAGAGAATATTAAAAACAGCAAGAGAAAAGCAACAAATAACACACAAAGAAATACCCATAAGGCTTTCAGCTGACTTCTCAGCAGAAACTCCACAGGTCAGAAGGAACTGGCATGATTTTTTATTTTTTTTATTTTTTTTTTTTTTTGGCATGATTTTTTAAAGTGATGAAAAGGAAAACCTACAACTAAGAATACTCTACCCAGCAAAAGCAGTTCTAAGAGGAGATTTTATAGTAAGTTTACCTGAGGAAACAAAAATCTCAAATAAACAACTTAACCTTATACCTAAAGCCACTACACAAAGAAGAACAAACAAAACCCAAAGTTAGTATTAATAAAAAAAATTATTAACAGCAGAGCAAAAATAGAGACTAAAATAGAAAGGATCAATGAAAGTAAAACCTAGTTCTTTGAAAAGATAAACAAAATTGATAAACCTTTAGCAAGATTCATCAAGAAAAAGAAAGTACCCACATCAATAAAATCAGAAATGAAAGAGAAGTTACAACTGACACTACAGAGATACAAAGAATCATTATACACTATTATGAACAACTGTATGCCAATCAAATGGACCACCTATAAAAAATGGACAGATTCTTAGAAAGGTACAGTCTTTCCCAAGACTGAACCAGGAAGAAATTTTTAAAAATATATGAACAGTTGAGTTACCATTAGTGAAACTGAATCAGTAATTTTAAAATTCCCAACAAACAAAAATCCAGGACTAGAAGGTTTCACAGATGAATCCTACCAGACATTTAGAGAAGAATTAATGCCCAACCTTCTGAAGCTATTTCAAAAACTTGTAGAGGAAGGAACACTCCCAAACTCATTCTATGAGGCCACCATCAACCTGATACCAAACCAAACAAAGATAACCACAAAAAAGGAAAACTACAGGCCAATATTACTGATGAACACAGATGCAAAAAATCCTCAACAAAATATTAGCAAACTGAATTCAATAATATATTAAAAGGATTATATACCATGATCAAGTGGGATTTATTCCAGGGATGCAAGGATTTTTCAATATCTGTAAATCAACATGATACACATTAACAAGCTGAAGAATAAAAACTAGGTGATCATTCCAAAAGACAGAGAAAAATCTTCTGACAAAATTCAGCATCCATTTATGAATGTTTAAAAAAAAATTATTCAGGAAGAGGGGTCAGGAAGAGGCCATTGAGGGAACCTATCATAACTTAATAAAGGTCATACTGGACAAACTCACAGCTAACATCATACAGAACAGTGAAAAGCTAGAAAGCATTCCAAAATCAGGAACAAGACAAGGATGACCATTCCAGCTACATTTAATCAACACAGTATTGGAAGTCCTAGCCACAGGAAACAGACAAAAAGAAATAAAAGGTATCCAAATTGGAAAAGAAGAAGTAAAACTGTCACTGTAGGTGACATGATTCTATATATAGAAAATCCTAAAGATGCCACCAGAAAACTACTAGAGCTCATTGAAGAATTCAGTGAAATTGCAGGACACAAAATTAATATATAAAAATCTGTTGCATTTCTATACTGTAAAACAAAAGATTCAAAAGAGAAATTAAGGGAAAAATTCTATTTACCACTACATCAAAAAAAAAAAAAAATACCTAGGAATAAACCTGTCTAAGGACAAAAAGACCTGTATTCCAAACTGTATGACATTGATAAAAGAAACTGAAGGTCACATGAATACATGGAAAGATATACCATTTTTTGGATCGAAAGAATAGTGTTAAAACACCATGGAATGTTACTCAGCCATTAAAAAGAATTCATTTGAATCAGTTCTAATGAGATGGATGAAACTGGAGCCCATTATACAGAGTGAAGTAAGCCAGAAAGATAAAGACCAATACAGTATACTAACACATATATATGGAATTTTGATGGTAACGATAACCCTATATGCAAAACAGAAAAAGAGACACAGATGTACAGAACAGACTTTTGGACTCTGTGGGAGAAGGCGAGGGTGGGATGTTTCAAGAGAACAGCATCAAAACATGTATGTTATCCAGGGTGAAACAGATCACCAGCCCAGGTTGGATGCAAGAGACGGGTGCTCAGGGCTGCTGCACTGGGAGGGCCCAGAGGGATGGGATGGAGAGGGAGGTGCGAGGGGGGATCAGGATGGGGAACACATGTAAATCCATGGCTGATTCGTGTCGATGTATGGCAGAAGCCACTGTAATATTGTAAAGTAATTGGCCTCCAACGAATAAAAATAAATGGAAAAAAAAAAAAAAACTGGGCAGAGAAACTGAATAGACACTTTCCCAAAGAGGATATGCAGATGGACAACAAACACTTGAAAAAATGCTCAACATCAGTAAGCATTGGGGGAAATGCAAATCAAAACCACAATGAGCTATCACCTCATGCCTGTCAGAAAGACTCATGAAAAAGTACACAAATAAAAAATGTTGGTGAGGACATGGAAAAAAGGGAATCTTCCTATACTGTTTGCAGGAATGTAAATTGGTACAGTCACTGTGCAAAAACAGTATACAGGTTAATTCAAAAACTTAAAACTACCATATGATCCACCAATTCCATTCTTGGGTATATAGCCAAAAGAAAAAGAAATCACTAGTTTGAAAAGATACTTGTTTCTCAATGTTCATTACAGCACTATTTATAATAGCCAGGACATGGATGCAACCTAAGTGTCCACTGACAGATGGACAGATGAATGGATAAAGAAGACGTGGTATGTATATACAATGGAATAATACTCAGTCATAAAAAAATAATGAATTTGTGTCAGTTGTAGTGAGATGGATGAACCCATAGCCTGTTATACAGAGTGAGGCAAGTCAGAAAGAGAAAAACAAATAATGTATATTACACACATATATATGGGATCTAGAAAAAATAGTACTGATGAACCTATTTGAAGGAATGGAGACACAAATATAAAGAACAGAGTTCTGAACACAATGGGGGAAGGAAAGGGTAGGACAAATTGAAAAAGTAGCATTGACATATATACACTATGATGTGTAAAATAGCTCGTGGGAAGCTGCTACATAACATAGGGAGTCCACCCTGGCACTCTGTGATGACCTACAAGGGCAGGATGGAAGGGGAGATGGAGGCTCAAGAAGGAGAGGGTATATATATATATATATAACTGTGGCTGATTGGCATTGTTGTATGGCAGAAACCAACACAACATTGTAAAGCAATTATCCTCCAATTAAAAAAAAAAAAAACCTAAAATAAAGCTACCATTATGATTCACCAGTTCCAAAAAAACAAACAAAAAAACTTCCCACTAATCTGAAAAGATACGTGTACTCCAATGTTCACTGTAGCATTATTTACAATTGCCAGGATGTGGAATCAATCTAAGTGTTCATCAACAAATGAATGGATAAAGAAGCTATGAAATATATATATGTGTGTGTGTATATACACACACACACACAACATACACATGCACACAATGGAACACTGTGCTATGCTCAGTCGCTTCAGTCCTGTCCGACTCTTTGTGACCCACGGACTGTAGACCACCAGGCTCCTCTGTCCATGGAAATCTCCAGGCAAGAATACTGGAGTGGGTTGCTGTGCCCTCCTCCAGGGGATCTTCCCAACCCAGGAATCAAACCCATGTCTCTGGTGTCTCCTGCATTGCAGGCAGGTTCTTTACCCATTGAACCATCTGGGAAGCCCGATGGAACACTACTTAATGATAAAAAAGAACAAAAGCTTGCCATTTCCAACATGGATGATTTGAAGGGTATTATACTAAATGAAATAAGTCAGACAGTGAAAGACAAATACTATATTATATTACTTATAAGTGGAATCTAAAACAAACTAGTGAGCACAACAAAAAGAAAGATATAGAGAACTAGTGATTATTAGTAGGGAGAGGGAAGTAGGAAGGGGCAATATAGGGGTAGGGAATTAAGAGGTATAAACTATTAATATTATGTATAAAATAAGCTACAAGGATATTTTGTACCACACAGGGAATATAGCCAAAATTTTATAACTATAAATGGAGTATAATCTTTAAAAACTGTGACTCACTATATTGTACACCTATAAAACGTGTAATATTATACAAATACTATATTTTAATCAAAATGAAATCAGTGGACTTTTAGTAAAGCAGATTACCTTCCATAATGTGGGAGGTGAAGGTGTTAGTCCCTCAGTTGTTTCCGACTCTCTGTGACCCCACGGACTGTATCCCGTCAGGCTCCTCTGTCCATGGGATTTCCCAGGCAAGAATACTGGAGTGGTACTGCAGTGGGTTGCCATTTCTGTCTCCAGGGGATCTTCCTGAACCAGGGATTGAATTTGGGTCTCCTGCATTGCAGGCAGATTCTTTACTGTCTGAGAGAGGAGGCCAAAGCACAATTCATGCAGAAGCGATTGAGCAAAGTCAAAAAAGGAGGCCAAGCACACAGCCAGCTGATCATGTGGGCTGAGCTAAGGAGAAAAATTACAATTACTGGAGGAGTTCAGTTCAGTTCAGTTGCTCAGTTGTGTCTGACTCTTTGCGACCCCATGATCTGCAGCAGGCCGGGCTTCCCTGTCCATCATCAACTCCTGGAGCCTACTCAAACTCATGTCCATCACGTCAGTGATGCTATCCAACCATCTCATCCTCTGTTGTCCCCTTCTCCTCCTGCCTTCAATCCTTCCTAGCATCATGGTCTTTTCAAATGAGTCAGTTCTTCACCTCGGGGGGCCAAAGTACTGGAGTTTCAGCTTCAGTCCTTCCAATGAATATTCAGGACTGATTTCCTTTAGGATGGACTGTTTTGATCTCCTTGCAGTCAAAGGGACTCTCAAGAGTCTTCTCCAACACCACAGTTCAAAAGCATCAATTCTTCAGCGCTCAGCTTTCTTTATAGTCCGACTCTCACATCCATACATGACCGCTCCATTCATGGAGTAAAGGTTGTCTCTACTGCTGATTAAGGGCAGAACCACAGAAAAACTACCCTCAGGTTTATAAACTCAGGTAATACCTGTCTAAGAAGTAGCAAGTTAAATTTTTATATTTCTGCATTTTTAGAAGCTCTTCCTGCAATAGAATCAATTTTTTAAACCTTTTTTTATGGTAATGTATACATAACATCAGAGGAGGCAATGGCACCCCACTGCAGCACTCTTGCCTGGAAAATCTCATGGACGGAAGAGGCTGGTGGGCTGCAGTCCATGGGGTCGCTAAGAGTCGGACACGACTGAGCAACTTCATTTTCACTTTTCATTTTCATGCATTGGAGAAGGAAATGGCAACCCACTCCAGTGTTCTTGCCTGGAGAATCCCAGGGATGGCGGAGCCTGGTGGGCTGCCGTCTATGGGGTCGCACAGAGTCGGACATGACTGAGGCGACTTAGCAGCAGCAGCATACATAACATAAAATTTATTGTTTTTAAGTATAATTTAGTGGCATTAAATCATTCACAGTTGTGCAACCATCACCACTATCCATCTTCAGAACTTTTTCATCAGCCCAAATGGAATCTCCGTACTCATTAAACAGAAAGTTCCCATTATACCCTTGACCCCAGCCCATGGTAACCATTTTTCTACTTCCTGTCTCCATGAATTTGCCTATTTGAGGTACCTCATAAAAGTAAAATCATACCATTTTTGTACTTTTGTGTCTGTATTTCATTTATCATAATGTTTTCAAGGTTCATTCATGTTCCTTTATGGCTGAATATTATTTTGTTACAAGTATATACTATTTTATATAACTAACTCAACAAATATGATCAAACGCCTGGCAGGCTACAGTCCATGGGGTCACAAGAGTTGGACACAACTGAGCAACTAAACCACCACCACCACCAATGATCGAATATAATGTACAAAGTCTCGACTTTTTAAATATTAACTCTATTCTAAGAACAGTGTGTAAGAGGCAGAACAGCTATTCTGCAAGGAGCCAAATGATTGTATAAATCCTAGCTTCAGAGTCAGTAGCAGCCAAGAGAAAACAGAAGTCTGTTAAATAGTTTTCCTTCCCTGGGGTTTAAATAAATCCCTCACTATAATCTTAATTAACATTCTTCATGTTGAAAGTTGACATGAGATTAAAACGTCCTCACTCTGTGGCCAGTGTACCCCGCAACTCTCCATATCATGGTGCCTAAAGCTTATAACGTGTCATTCTTGACTCCACTGATAATGAGCCATCAAAACAGCAAACATGAAGAAGTCGGAGAAACTGCAGGACTGCGAGGCTCTGCTTTCTATCTCTGCAGATGAAATACTCTGACAAAGTCAACTATAAAAGCACATCCTTCCCCTCACCTGCCTGCCATCCATCAGAAGCTTTTCATTTCTAGGGCACATAAATAAGATAACCAATCTCTGCATGGAGACATGGGTCCTAAGAAGAACACAGTTCTGCAGCAAGACATCTTAGTAGTGAAAGAAGTGAGAAGCTGCACGCCGCTCTGGCTTCCACCTTCAGAGTGCACAAAGGAGCATGTGGTGTGAAGGGGATGCCACCGTACACCTGAGTTCACAGAAGTGGCTCAGTGAGAGTCATCAAACGATGTCTGCAGGAAGCTGACAAAAAACAACCATTTTCACACTCTGGCAAGGGAACCGCCAGCAAAATCGAGAGCCACTTTGATGCAGGCTACTTTGTACAGCATAAACTTCTCAGCTGGGAGGATCTGCTGTCATCCCAGACTATTACCACTTGGCTGAGTTTAAGCTCATCTGCGACTTCTGTGTTCAGTTAGCTAGGAACATGTCATTTACACAAAAGCTGTTTGAGAAAATTACAGAGAATCCAGCCTTGAGCTCCTCCTGTATGTTTTTTTAAGACTGACTTTGAGAGCAAGAGGTTGTTTTGTTTTGTTTTTTTTTTTAAGATAAAAACAAAATAAATGCCGGAAAGATTGTTCTTTTTTAGTAAATAGGTAAAGAATCCATTGTCTCTAAAACAAGAGACATTTCCATAGGTTGCAGAAGCCAGTCCCCAACAGGCTGAATGAAGATTTTAATAGCATGGATCTCAAATTTGTCTAATCAGGAGACTCCTGAATAAGAACATACTCAGCTATCCATCCCAAGTAATTACTCAACCCCTCTTCTTAGGGTATCAGTAATACACACTCTGGAAATGGATGAGAGGCATCAACTGAGTACTAAGATTTTATCTGATACTCATTCCATATATCTAAGTAAGGTTAAGTTCATTCAAGCCTTTCTGATGTGCATACACACACCCTCAAAAAAAAAAAAATGTCCCATGGCCTGAATCCATTCTCAAAGGTAAGAACCCCAATAAGACAACTAGGGTTCACCAGTAGTTACAAAATTAAACTTAGTAGAATGCCAATTTGCTTCTGTTCTGGGCTGAATTGTGTCCCCCCCCCCTCCAAAACTCACTGGTTTAAGTCCTAACCCCCGGAACCCGAGAATGTGACTGTATTTGAAGATAAGGTCTTAAAAGAAGTGATGAACTTCAAATGAGGCCACTGGAGTGGGCCCTAATCCAATATGACCCGGTTCTGACAAGAGTAAATCTGGATACGGAACACAGACAAGACAGGAGGGAGGCCACGTGATGATGGCCATCTACCAGCCAAGGAGAGAGGCCTCAGAAGAAACCAATCCTGCCAATATCTTGATCTCAGACTTCCAGCCTCCACAACTGTGAGGAAATAAACGCCTGCTCTTAAACCACCAAACCTGCACGACTTGTTATGGCAGGCCTAGGTAACTAATCCCTCGTCTTTGTCTTTCCCCTCAGAGCGCCAGGATTCCCAGGCCGGAGTCTGTAAAAGTCACAGGGACACTCTCCCCCACCCATGTCAAGGACTTCACTGTCATCCATGTCCTTACCCCAAAGGGGTAATCTCTAAATCCAAAGAGAGTGACAAACAGGACCATCTCTCAAATAAACTGAAGACCCCTGCACCCAAAGAGGGAGCCGCTGCCTGCCCCAAGGCCTCTGACTCGCATATCACAGGAATTTCCTCTGCTTCTCCCAAATGCTCTGTGCTCACTAGAGGCTGCCCTGCAAACAGCATCCTTGGGATACTCTTCCCAGAAACTGAGTCCTCCTTTCTCTTGCCTCAATCCCTACAGCTGGCTCAGACGCCTTGGGCAATCTCAGTTCCCTCTTCTTCCCAAAGAGAAAAGGCAGAGTTGGGGGCCTAAGCACCTCACACATTACAGAAGCAAGTTCAGAGCCAGAGATCATCAGAGACAAAAGGACTAGCAGTTGCCTTAACACAATTTGCACTAATTATTTTTTCCTTCACTGGAAAGGTTCATCCAGGAGAGTTAAGTGATGGGCTTTGTTAGTGCTGAGAGCCACGAACACTGTGTCTGATTTCCATACTCTCCATGTTTGGCCAATTGCCCAATGTTAGATCTGGCTCCAGGAGCTATGACTTGAAGGGGCCTGTGCTAGACTCAGAGGGAATCCTAACAAGATAGACTGCTGGGTGTAAGTCACAGGGACAGCAGGAGTACAAGGCTTCGCCTAGCCAGTCCGAGGGTCCCAGCTTCACTGATCTCCCCAGGCTCCTCAGTCTTGCTCAGCCCACCTCCCTAAAGTCAACACAAGCTAGGCACAGCTTTGCAGGGAAGTATCCAGGAATGACTGTGAAATCTAATATTAAGAAAAGGGCCCTGCAGCAGTCCTGGGGTCAGCAGATAAAACCCCGGGGTCCCCTCCAGGCTGTAGGAATAGGCTGGGACACACTCCAGGGCAGGGGCTGCTAACACTCTGGCCTGAGAATCCCAGCCTTGGAGGAGCAAGGAGAGCAGACTGATGCAATTAGCCAGGCAAACGGGAACTTGTCAAACCATTTAGATAAGACAGTACTTATAATTTATTCCATTCCCAATCCTGGAGGTTGATTGTGCTTCCCACCCCTGCTGATTCTGCCAGCTGCATTGCATTTTCCAAGCACTGAGGTAAGGGGGGAAGAAAGGATGATCTCTCAGCCTACAAATGCCAGCGCTCTGCTATGCAGTCAGCACACGCCTTGACTCAAGCCAAGGAGTAATCTGACCTTAGTGGGATCCAGGGACATACCCTACTGAGTGACTTTGTCACAGAACCTGAAACTGAGTGATGAATTCTGAAGGAAAAAAAAAAAATCAAGTATCCAACTAATAGATAAACTGAGGTTCCTTATCCAGTTCAACCTTCCCTACGCCTCTTACTAATTGATTATATATTAGCTTGCTAATGGTTTTGTTTTCAATTATTGAGTTGTGAGCATCTTAAGAGTCCACATGGAATCTAATTCTAATCTCTGCATCATTGACTCAATGGACATGAGTTTAGTCAAACTCTGGGAGATGGTGAAGGACAGGGAAGCCTGGCATGCTGCAGTCCATGGGGTCACAAAAGGTCAGACACAACTGAATGACTGAACAAGAGATACTGTTGGACGTAAGACAGAACATGATAAAGGATCAATTACTGATTGTTTTTTGTTTTTGAGGGCTTCCCTTGTGGCTCAGCTGGTAAAGAATCAGCCTGCAATGCAGGAGACCTGGTTTTGATCCCTGGGTTGGAAAGATCACCTGGAGAAGGGAAAGACTACTCACTCCAGTATTCTGGCCTAGAGAATTCCAGTCCACAGGGTCGAAAAGAGTCAGACACGACTGGGTGACTTTCACTTTCACTTTTGTTTTTGAAACAGTTTTCCCTACAGAGAAGCAAATCCACTGCATCTGCCTCACTTGAAAGTGAAAGCATTAGTCACTCAGTTGTGTCTGACTCTTTGCAACCCCATGGGTTGTAGCCCACAAGGCTCCTCTGTCCATGGGGTTCTTCAGGCAAGAATACTGGAGTGGGTAGCCATCTCCTTCTCCAGAAGATCTTCCTGACACCGGGATCGAACCTGGGTCTCCTACATTGCAGGCAGATTCCTTACCGTCTGAGCCACCAGGGAAACCCACCTGCCTAACTTACTCAACAACACAAATCTCTCCTCATTCTTGCGTCTATGCCACCAGCCAGGTAACGTCAGCAACAGCATGATCACAGTGAATGTCCACCTTTTCAGACGATCAAACAAAACAGCAAGGTTACAGAGACCTTTAAATCAGCAAATTCCTGTCCTCTGTTTTAAAATCTGAACATAACTATATTAGTTTCCTGAACTGTTATAACAAATTACCACATATTTAGTGGCTTAAAAAAAAAAAAAAAAAAACCAAACCAAATATTTATTCTCTCAGCATTCTGAAGACCAAAAATTAAGACCAAAATTAAGGAGTCAGCAATGTCGATGCCTTCTGAAGGCTCTGAGAGAGAATGTGTTCCATGCCAACCTCTTCCTAGTTTCTGGAGGCTACTGGCAACCTTTAGCATTCGTTGGCTTGTAACTGCACAGCTCTAACCTCTGTGCCTATCTTCACATTCATAGCAGCACCATCTACAATAGCCGACACATAAAAACAACCCAAGTGCCCACCAAGAGGCAACTGTCTTCAGAAGATATGGTGTGGCTGTTAGTAGTATAGAGTAGGAGGGAGGAGCCAAGATGGCGGAGGAGTAGGACGGGGAGACCACTTTCTCTCCTACAAATTCATCAAAAGAATAACTGAATGCAGAGCAAACTTCACAAAACAACTTCTGATCGCTAGCTGAGGTCATCAGGCGCCCAGAAAAGCAGACCATTGTCTTCGAAAGGAGGCAGGACAAAATATAAAAGATAAAAAGTGAGACAAAAGAGCTAAGGACGGAGACCCGTCCCGGGAAGGGAGTCTTAGGCGGCCTTGCTTGGGCTAGGGTCCGGGCCTGAGTGCCCGGAGGACAATCGGAGGGAGCTTCTGTGAGGTGCCAACTTGAACTGTGGGAGACCAAAAGAGAGAGAGAAAATTAACCGGCCGGAACACACTGCCAGCCGTTCGCAGAACAAAGGGACGGAGAGGGTCCCGAGAGGAGCTCGCAGGCTGCGGACCGGCCCAGCCCCGCCGGAGGCAGGAGGCAGGGGGGGAGGGGAGGGTCGCGGTGAGACACAGGGCGCAGGCACCCGACCGGCGCGGGCGGGGACTGGGGCTGGGGACGCAGAGGGCGGAAGGCGCAGGCACCCGACCGGCCGGGTCGATTG
Organism: Cervus canadensis; assembly: GCF_019320065.1. Lineage (NCBI taxonomy): Eukaryota > Metazoa > Chordata > Mammalia > Artiodactyla > Cervidae > Cervus > Cervus canadensis. Next base: position 30,129,696 of record NC_057400.1, on the reverse strand, counting down.
GGTCCGCGGAAGGGAGTGAGTGCGCCACACCTGGGGATAGCGCGCCCATCAAGCCCCTGGCTGCCTGGACCGCTCTGACGGGGAAGGCACAGAGAGCAGGCGCAGCTTTTCCTCCCGCGCTTTTGTGTAACACCCGAGGGCTGGAACCTCGCGCAGCGCGGGGCGCGCTCCATATAGAACAGCCGGGAGCCTGAGCAGCACAGACGGAGAAAGCAGCGTCAGCCCCT